>NW_027127085.1:2500-41566 GCF_037325665.1 Littorina saxatilis
ATTAGTTATCCCACCGACCTGAATTATGGAGAGGATCGAGCCTGGGTTGTACTACAGCCTCACACATAATTTCATTGAAATCGGTTCTCAAACATCGGATATCTATTTGCGGACACACACACACACACACACACACACACACACACACACACACACACACACACACACACACACACACACACACACACACACACACACACAGTGAAACCTATATACCGCCTTTTAAGGGGCGGTATAATAACTGGAAAATCAAGCGTCTATAGTAAACCCTCGGACTAGTGAACCCTCGGACTAGTGGGACGAACTGGAAAATTGAAAGGACAGACGAGGCTTACCTGGTAAGGTGAAGGCTGGACCTGATTTAGTAGAGGTACACAGACTGCGACGGCTGTTCTAATGATTAGAGAGGACGCATGCGCAACCAATCACCTTTCAGATAACAATATGTTACAAAGTCAAACACATGTTTTGAAATAATTTAGTGCCCTAATTTTATCCCAAATGCGGAGGGAATTACAGTCTCACTTAAGGGTGGGATTAGAACAGCCGTCGCAGTCTGTGTACCTCTACTAAATCAGGTCCAGCCTTCACCTTACCAGGTAAGCCTCGTCTGTCCTTTCAATTTAGTCTCGGTACACAGACTAGACGGCAATTTCTAAAGATTTTTTAGAGATTGCCTTTGTGACATATTGCTCAACCTCCAATACAATTTTATATTACATAGAAACTCACCCTAAGCCTTGCAGAAATATGAGTCCAACAGAGACTGCCCCAAATTTACGGTCGCTGCTTTGTGGTAGAAACGTGAAAACGTGGACTCGCTGCTCCAACCTGCAGCTTTGAGGATAACATCCATGGGGACCCCCCGTGATGCTGCAGCTGACGTACTTGCTGCCCGTGTGCTGTGTGCACCAAATACTTGGGTGTCCACATTAGCTCGTGTGAGAACGTCTCTCATCCACCGAGCCAAGGTGTCCTTGCTGATGGGTTTGTAGGGTTTTTGATAGCTCAAAAGCAGTTTGTCTTCGCATCCCCGAAACTCCTTAGTTCTTCGAAGATATTCTTTGAGTACAGACACAATACACAAAGCCTTGTTCTGTGGAAAGGCTAAAAATTCCAGCGGTGCTAAGTGTTTTCCTTTGCGGGAATGTTTTAGCAATACATTCAAATAAAACACACATTTTGAGTTGGAAAGATGCATTGAATTCACTGACAGACTGTGGATAGTACAATTCCAAATGCTCCAGCACAACATCCACATTCCATGTGGACGCATATTTAGGAAAAGCGGGTCGAAGTTCAAACACACCTTTCACAAACCGTTTCACTAAACAGTGTTCACCAAATTGAGGACATCCTGCAATGTCTAAGTAACAAGATAGAGCCGATCTGGCCGCACAAATGGCACTATAGCCAAGTCCTGCCCTGAACAGTGTTGCTAGAAAGTTGATCGCATCATTCACAGTCGGCGAAACGGTATGTATACCTCTCCTGCACGCATAGCTTTTCCATTTTGCGATATAGGACGCGTAAACTTTCCTAGTTCCCTCTCTCCATGACGAAAAGATGATATTTGAAGCTTGTGCCGAAAGTCCTGACATTCGATATCTGATCCTGAGACTTCGCAAATGATCAACCTTAAGGACTTTCTCAGTCTGTGTTTTTCCTGAAGATTTGAGGGCATGACTAGCAGATTTTCCCTTGCTGACACAAGCACCGGATTGTTTATCAACATCTTTGCCAGTTTTGGATACCACGGTTGACTGGGCCAGTCTGGAACTACTACAACTCCCGTAGCTTTTTCTTTGTTGATTTTGTGCAGCATGCTGGCAATAACACAAAAGGGTGGAAAAGCATAAAAACGTTTATTAGACCATGATATAGTGAAAGCATTCACCGCTACAGCTTCTGGATCTGGTCTAAATGATACATATTGAGGGAATTTACAGTTTATCCTTGATGCAAACAAATCTATTTCTGGTTTAGCACCCAGAATATCCAGAGCACTTGTTAAAATGTCAGTCTTCACGGCCCATTCTGTATCTAGATTGTGTACTCTAGATTCTTCATCTGCTTCTACATTTTCTATCCCTGGTATGTATGCCGATGAAACCCAAATGCCTCGCATAATGCAAAATGACCAGATTTCCTTAGCAACTGCATTGCATGTTACCGAAATGGACCCCATTTTGTCAACACATGCAATGGCTGTAACATTGTCCATCATAAGCCTGAGATGAATGTTAGTTTTGTCCCTAGCAAAGGTTTGCAAAGACAGCAGTGCAGCTTTCAATTCCAGAATATTGATGTGCTGCTGTGCTTCTTGTTGATTCCATAGTCCACCTGTTCTACCTTGACTACACGAACAACCCCAGCCTTTCTTTGATGCATCAGTGAACATTATGAAATCTGGGTCACCATGATCAGTGTCCACATCATTAACAGATGACATGATATTCTCCCTCCACCATAACATTTCGGTTTTGGCTTCGGCAGAGAACTCCACAGAGGAGTCATAATGATTATTGTTTTGCTTCAAAGCAGCAATTTTATCGTGTTCCATGCATCTGTACCAGAGAGGACCAAATTTCACCGCCTGAAAAGCAGACACTACTTGCCCAATGAACTTTGCGAGTGTTCTTACTGTGGCATACCCCTGATGTAACAGCTCAGTGGCTAGTTTATGTATCCTTTCCTTCCTCTCTGTTGTTAAAGTGACTGTCATGTCCTCTGAATCAATTTCAACCCCAAGATATCTTATTTTATGGGAAGGTATCAAAACAGATTTCACCGGATGCACAACAAATCCTAATTTTTCCAGAAGAGACAATGACTCTTTTACATTTTGCACACATTCTTTTTCAGAATCTCCAAAAAGTAATGTATCATCAATGAAGATTGTTGAAAGAAATCCTAGTCTATGTAACTGGGCCATGACTGGTTTCAGTAACTTTGTGAACAAACGTGGACAGGGTGCTAGTCCGTTTGGACATGCAGTGAAAACAAATACTTCTCCTTTCCAGAGAAACTTCAAATATTTCTGAGTAGCTTTATTTACCGGCACTGAAAAATAAGCATCTTTGAGATCCAAAGAACAGAAGAAGCAATTTCTGGTGACTAGCTCCAAAGCTGTCTTCAGTGTTTCCATTTTGAAATGCTGATAAATCATGTTTTCATTCAAATCTCTCAGATTTAAAATTAATCTCCATGTATTATTCTTTTTTGGTCTCACAAAAATTGGAGACAGAAAATCATCCTCCGAGTGATCTGTTTTTCTTATCACCCCTTTTTGTAGAAGTTCGACAATTTCTGAATCAATTGCTGTTGTCTGTTCTTTGGAAAAATTATAGTTTTGAGGATTTTTTCTCTGTACAGGGGTCTCTGTGAAATCAATATTTATCCCTTGTACCATTTCCAAAATGTCTTTATCTATTGAGACTTCCTTCCAAGAGGGAAGGCAGTAACGAATTTGACCTGCTTGAAAATGATCTGCTTGTTCCTGTAATCTATTTTTAATGTTTTCAACTTCATCATAAAACTCCCTCACCTCTTTGTCTTTGCACACATCGGGAGTTTTTGAAACTTCTGTGTCTACTGTTTTCCTCTGAATTTTCCGAATCCCCGATTCTGACCTCTCCCCCGAGCTCTGGGACTGAAAGACTGCCCTCGTTGATTTCCGTATGTGTTCCCTTGACCTAAAAAAGGCCTACCACCGTGCCCCTTGCGCTGGTATGGTTGGAAACGATTGTTGTAGCTTGAAGTGTGCGGAGTTTTCATCTTGTAATTCTCCTTAGCACCTTTGATCGCTTTCTCGATATCCCCGCCAAAAAGCATGTCCCGACTCGGGAGATTTTCGTTTGTGCAAATAGCTGCCATGTCCTTTGGCAGAACGCGAGCTAATTGGTATTTACGGCGGATGCTGAGCTCTTGCTGCGCTGTTCCCAACAGACAGATAACATCACCACACGCGGACAACATCCCATTCAGTTCTGCCCTGAACTTCGTACTCTCTACTGTCACGGTACTACTGCTGTTGTCAGTGCACCCCTCTTTTGTGAAGGTGTGAAGTTTGCTTGTTGCCGTAACAAGTGCTGCGGTTGATTTAGAAATCAGCTTCTGTACATTGAGCAGTCGCGTGTCATTTTGTCTTGCACCTCTGTCGAGGTTTGCTTTCCCTATCACCTCCTCATTAAGGATAGGAGCCTTTATTTCCACACAGTTTGCCGGAATAAGGATACTTTCCATCTTGTCCTTGAGCTTTTGGTCTGGTAATTTGACAGTGAATCTGCTTTTAGTGATGTTTGCGAGCTTCTCATCCACTACACCACCTATTTTCTCTTCAACTTCCAAGTCTGCCTCCATCGCAGCAAAAATATCATCAAGCTGATCCGCTGACTGAGCTGATGCTTTGACACAAAAGTCAAATTCTGATTCTGTTGAAACCTCTGCCACAGAACCTCTGCCGGGGTCAACAATTGCTTCATTTTTCTTCACTTTTTCCACGGTAGCACCGCTGGAACAATCTCCGATAGAAACACCGGTAGCACCGCATGAAACGGAGAAAGACTGATCGCCAAGATCACTGTTTTCAGATTGATTTTCATCATCACCATTGTTACAAAAGAGATCGTCATATTTCGATTCCAGAGATTTCAGTTTATCCAAAAATGGACTCATGATCGACCCCATCAAATCACGCACAGTTTCCACCATTTCATTGTTAATGTTTTGTCCACCACTTGTACTAGCAGACTCCGCATCCTTTGTTGCTGCGGAATCCGCCATCTTCAAAAAATAGAAACCGGCGAGCGTCCGGCGTGAAATGTAATCATGAAAAATCAGTTCTCACCTTGACTCATCCGAGCTAATGACATCGTCCTCACGAAACAAAACACTCTGAGGCACACATCACAAAGAAAAAAGTTCACCCAACACATTATAATCCAAATGAAAAATCCATTTCTATGAGCACTGAAACTTTCTGAAAGCTTCCTGGTAACGCGCGAAACCAAAAGTGATTGGTTGCGCATGCGTCCTCTCTAATCATTAGAAATTGCCGTCTAGTCTGTGTACCGAGACTAAATCAAGCGTCTATAGTAAACCCTCGGACTAGTGAACGCTCGGACTAGTGGGACGAACTGGAAAATCAAGCGTCTATAGTAAACCCTCGGACTAGTGAACCGTCGAACTAGTGAACCCTCGGACTAGTGAACCCTCGGACTAGTGAACCCTCGGACTAGTGGGACGTTCCCGAATTGAAACTGCTATTTCCTTTCCTGTGAAGGCATGTTCCCTATACTCTTGTGACACATCTAACCGATAAAAAATACGGGGTGAAGTCCTTCCCCTTTACCGTTCAAGACACGGTCTTTTACACAAGAACAGTTATGTCGACTATCAAAGATGTGGACAAGCTTTAAGTCAACAATTATGATCTAAACGTGTGGGGTTTTTTTTTGGGGGGAGGGGGTTCTTGCAATTCTGACGAAACAGAATAATATGGGGAATCTTCTGTAGACGCACCCGTCACGATTTTGTCTTTCAAAAACGACGTCATAAATAAGCTAACTAGGCCTATAGTTAAATCAAAGTGAGTGACTGCTTATTCTCACCGGTGATGGAGACCAAAACTAGTCCAAAGTCACCCACTTTGTTTTATTTGTTACCACACTTGTGAAACATGTTTGAGCAAGTCAAGTTGTGTAGGCCTACGTCTAGATGTGCATTCCCAAGATACCCCACATTGTTCAGTTTCGTCAACTTTGCCAGAACGGCTCCCCAAACGGCTATACCAATAGTCAATCAATCAATCAATGAGGCTTATATCGCGCATATTCCGTGGGTACAGTTCTAGGCGCTCTGCAGTGATGCCGTGTGAGATGAAATTTTATACGGCCAGTAATTGCAGCCATTTCGGCGCATATTTACCTTTCACGGCCTATTATTCCAAGTCACACGGGTATAGGTAGACAATTATTAACTGTGCCTAAGCAATATTGCCAGGAAAGACCCTTTTGTCAATCGTGGGATCTTTAACGTGCACACCCATGTAGTGTACACGGGGGGGAGTTCGGACACCGAAGAGAGTCTGCACACAAAGTTGACTCTGAAAATAAATTTCTGCCGAACCTGTATCACTTTAGCTAACGTGAAAACCTTGCAATATCTGAGATAGTGAACCAAATCCTGTACACGTGAAGGGCTGTGCATTCAACACTTTGAACTGCTTTTCGTTCTGTTTTGTTGAGGACGTTATTATTTAAATAACTAAATAATGTACACAAATCAACAATGTCGTTGTAGAGTTACTTTATTTGTTTTAAAAGACATGGAGCAAGGCAACGTTGTCACAGCTGGAAATAATATTGGACGGCAAACCTAAAGGATTTTCATTAGAATCATTCAGCAGGTGTTCGAAGGAAACGAGAAAAAATAATATTGGACGGCAAACCTAAATGATTTTCATTAGAATCATTCAGCAGGTGTTCGAAGGAAACGAGAAATAGTGCATCAGTTTGATCACCACTTGTTTGCGGCATCTACCGGTGCTCTTGTTTCCAGAGGTTGGGTAAGATTAAATGCCAAAGAACAGTGTTTTGTTAATCATTTGATGATACAGACATAGCCCAGGCCGACGACCCTCCCAGATAAGCTGCATGGTCCTGTGGAGGCTCTACAGAAGACCACCAGCTTCATATCTGGATCTCTAGAGCTGAACTCCAAATGTAAAGGCGATGACAAGAAGAAGAAGATTGTCTAAGGCTACCTGGTATCTATTTTTTTTAAGCACAGTCTGTCATGTGCGAACCTTACTCCGCTGGTATTCTTCATGAATAAAAACATCACATTCTGAACACAAAGCAAGACTGTCTGTTCGTCAATAGAATTTGTTGAAATGGTGAGATGGACTATTCCAGTGTAAGAGCCTGGGAAGATTTGATATTGTAAATACAAAACACGCTGTTTTCTCGGGAAAGGCCAAGTCTCCCTCCTCTGGGTCTGGAGAGCCTCAGGCAATAATTGTGTACACTTAATTTTACAGGGAGAACAAGATGCGCGAACGACCTGCAGTGTTACAACCAAGGAACATGCACCAATTTTAACGATGGCAGCGGTAACAGCTACTGCTCCTGTCCTAATGGATTTTCTGGAACACAGTGTCAAGTCCGTGAGTAAAACAATTAAAATAGGGTGTGTGTATTTGTGAGTGTGTGTGTGTGGGTGTGCCTGTGCGTCAGTGTGTGCGGGTGTGCGTGCGTACGTACGTGCGTGCGTGTGTGCGTGTGTGCGTGCGTTTGTGTGTGTGTGTGTGTGTGTGTGTGTCTGTGTGTGTCTGTGTGTCTCTGTGTGTGTCTGTGTGTGTATACATACTTCTCTTTATTTATCGGATGAAAAATAAAGCACCTAACAACTGATCGTTATGTGTCACTGTAGCAATCAAGGCGACGCCTGGTAGTGTTCGCCTTATCGCAGGGCGGAAACCCTGGAATGGGCGAGTGGAAATCTACGAGGGTGGAGCATGGCGGACAGTCTGTAACACAGGATGGAGTCAGAACAATGCGGAGGTTGTTTGTCGACAGCTTGGATTCCGGTGAGTCTCAGAATGGGAGATGGTGCATGTGTGTCTGTGTGTGTGTGTGTGTGTGCGTGTGTGTGTGTGTGTGTGTGTGTGTGTGTGTGTGTGTGTGTTGTGTGTGTGTGTTTTGTGTGTGTGTTTTAGGTGGTTTGGGGATCGACCGAGCCATTACCTTTTTATAACACAACACATGATGGCCTGTTCTGAGGGCAAAGCGTTCAATAGTGGGGTCACTTACAATGAATGTTCTGCGTATGTAGAGAGACAATTGTTACGGAGCTTAACTATTGCGGTAGCAAGTGCAGTGCACTCCATGTGTAATACGTATAGAGTCTTCTCTTTGTCAGTGACTTATAGAGTTTTAAATTCCTAGTCTTTTCAAATGATTTTGCATTGATGGTTCTGTTCGTTTCCGTCTGTGCGTTGTGTTTGTTAGTGTGTGTGCTTTGCTTGATCGTTGCTTCGTATACTACAATACATAAGTTAATAAAATACTACAAGTTCTCATCCCTGCTCGTTGGCTCTATCGACGCCCGTTTTTAACCGCTTGCTTCCCTTTATATAATAAACTGTCCATATATCGTCGTTCTCCAAAACTAACTCCTTAGTACGGTCATCGAGAATAGAGGATTTGGGGTATTTTTCATGCAATGACGTTAGCGCTTTTCGGCGATTGGTCAATGCATTTCATATCAATAATGTCGGTCACGCTTGAAATTATTGCTATTTCATATTGCTTTCCAAACGTATACGAAGTGACCGGGAGCGTAGCGTCAGTTATGAACTGAATTGCCCCGAACAGTGAGATATGGAGAACAGTACAGAAATACGAACGGAGAGACTCAAAAACTCGAGTCAGTTGTTGCCACGCTCGAGAACTCAAGTGTAATATTTGAAGCAGTTGGTAACGCGCTCGATCATGCGCTAGTCCTTACTTGTGTGGTCCCGGGTTCGATCCGCCTTCGACGGCAATTTTATTTATATTTTTTTTCTGAACTCGTAACTCTTGTATTTTATTAATTTGCTTCATTCCAAACGTTTTGGATTATGAAATGAATCGAAATAATAAAAACAAAATTGCGTAATTATTGATTACTTCTAGAAATTTCCCATTCAGTTTGTTTTTCTTTTAGTATCCGTAACATCGGCTTTGGTGAAAATTGATTGCCCTATAGGCAACACCGCGACTACATGTACAAATGTGCAAAACACAAATACGAACGGGGAAAACGACGAGTCAACAAATGCATGATTTGAAAACTCGGGCACGTGGCAGTTATGTTGGTAATTCAAGTCTTAGGTTTCACGCCTCCATTGTGTAAGCCTTATGGGGCTGTGGTAAAACGTTTGGCTCCAAAGCCGGTGGTCTCGAGTGCGAGTCCCCAAAGACGTTTTGTAAATCATGAGTTGTACACTTTTTTTTCTTTTCTGAACTCTATGTACTTGTATGTTATTCGTTCTGATTTATCCTAAAGGTATTGAAAATCAAATATGATAGTGCGTGAGTGTCCTTGAACAGCTTTCCCACAATCCCGTATTCTATTTTTAGTACGGGATATCCCCAAGGAAAGGTCAAAGGGCATATGTATCACCGCGTGTCGACTGCTGGTAATAGTAGATACATACTTCCAGTATGATAGGCTTCTGTACAATACGATAAGCCATCGTGAGGTGTTGCTTGGCTACATATGCTTCTATCTTCCTTTACAGATGTGTCATTTTCTTTTTTTCTTCTTTTCTCATAGTGGCGTAGAAGACTCTTACCAGCGATTCGGACAAGGTGGAAGCGGTCAGGCATCATGGGCACGAATTGCCCAGTGTTTTGGGGGTGAACTGCGACTGGCAGACTGCCCTTTCACTGTGACCAAGGGCACATGTGGTCATCCAACCGATGTAGGCGTAGACTGCAGACCCTTTTGACCATTAATATGTTCTCTAAAGTTTATGTGCCATGAACATTCTGCGTATGCTAATTGTGTATCATTTCTTACTTAGTTTACTTAGCATGTATGTACAGGTCAAGGCTTGAGACTTTAGTCCGGGATAAACTGTACCCTCAATGCGAGATATTGTGTCTGTGTTTTCCTTTTTCCCTATCCTCTGTGTGTTGTGAAGGGAGGAGAAAACGTTGTAACAGTATGCCCTTTATGATTCACTCAAGCGTAGATTATGAATTGGCAAACTCTGGTCGATGTGTGTGGTTGTGTGTGTTATGTTGTATGTTCTGAAAAAAACAACCCGATTAACATAATTATTTCAAAGTTAAAAAACAAAGGATTTTTGTACTCACCGATATAAGAACAGCACAAGACGATACGAAAGGCGAAGTGTATGTTTTGTGGTGTGAATTGAAACAAAATGAAAAGTGTAAATATCTGGGAAATTGTAGTTTAAAGACTTCGTTATTTCTTGATTGTTATTTACTATTATATTGAAGTGAATAGCAAAACGCTGTAATTGAAATTAGCATGGGATTTATATTTTATTTTTTTAACTCTATAAGGACGGATAACTCCTAGGCAAATGAGGCTAATTAGTATGGAAGAAACACTCATGTTATCCCCTTGGGGCATTCAAGGCAACAAACAACCGCATACATCTGATTTATAATTTAGTGAAACATAAAAAGCTGTATGATAAATTTGTAGTGATTGAAAAAAAAGGATACGTTTGAGATTGTTGGCAGGGGTAAGCAAAAGTGTGACCGACTCAGGGCAGAGATGATCGAAGAGATTGCTTCGTAGTATATCAGTGTTGTGACGAGCGTTGGCTAATGGTAACGAGTACATATGTTTGTAGTTGTGGTGTGTGTGTGTGTGTGTGTGTGTGTGTGTGTGTGTGTGTGTGTGTGTGTGTGTGTGTGTGTGTATGTGTTTGCGCGTTGGTTTGGATTATGGGTGTAATTTGTAAAACAGATGTGACAGTAATAATGGAGTTCACATCAGTGAAATGGAACAAACGCACGTTTTTTTGAAAAACCAATATGAAATTTTGAACCGTGAGATCTTTATTAAATAATAAACTGAACATCAGCAAAACATCAAAGCAATCTTCTTCTTCTTCTTTGTCGTTCACTAGATTAACTTGTTGCAGACTCCTTCTGCGTTCCATTGCAGTATGTTGACGTTTCTGGGTGTCGGTGTCCTTTCGCGGTCAGTGTACCTAACCCCTCGCCTCCTGGCCGTACAAGACGATGTAGGGTGACCTCCGGATGTTGGGGGCCGGCCCCTTTGAGGCTGAGGGCCGAGCACTCTTCCTCCCCGTCGGATCTCCAGAGGTTGAGCACTATTACGTTTGATCAATTGATTTGTCTCCATCATTTTGTGATTTGCGTGATGCAGCGCTTTTTGGCACCCAGGGGGACCCGCATCTCCGACTTCGGCCTTGGACGTTGATCAGGGATCTCTCCCCTAGACCAATTGCCTTCCTGGGCTGTTGAGCTTGGTCTGCCCGTGATTCTATTTCGGAGTTTCCCTTCTCCTAGACTGGTTACCTGCCAGGGTTGACGAGTCCAGTCTACCCGTTTGGAGGTTGCTGAGATGACCGCTTGTGTCCTTGGGCCTCTGTGCCGTCACACCGGTACTGTCCAGCACACCTCCGTCTTCACCAGAGCACCGTTAGCCAGCAACCAACCTGTCCGCCAAGGGAGAACCCTACCAGTATACTTCTCACAAGGAAAATCACCCCCACGTTTTAGGGACAGTGAAATTTCAGCGATTTTCTTCCGACGGCATAGCTTGGTTCTGTTTCACCACCATACCACGATGAGGAGGGGATGGTCTTTATGGTGGATCAAAGTAATTATTAATAAGATTTGAAAAGCTTGACTTACTATGTTAGATAGTGGATTGAAGGCTGATAACGTCCTTTACAAATTACATCTGAGATGGGGAGGGCGGGTGGGGGGAGTGCTGAAAGTGTGGATGAGAATTAAAAAAAGAATGCTGAGTGACAACAGGGAGGTTAAAGGCTGCCCTTTTCGTAGCGTTCATTAATGATGTCCTATTGTTTACATGTACCAATACTGTTATAAAACTGTACCTAAGGGGATATAATAACGATTGGCTCTAGCTTTCGAACACAGAAAAAAATATGTTAGTATTGCAATGCAAAGTGGTTTTGATAGTGTCAAATGTAAACAGAACAGTCTCAAAGTGAAAGTGGATGTTTTCCGGAAATTGCGAAGTTAACAAGAATACAGAAAAGCGCGCTTTCCTGCTTAGCACAATACTCTACCGCGCTAATCTGGCGTGTCAATAATATTACTACGTTTTGGACGTGAAAGGTGAGCGATTTCCTTCACGCGGGGATTGACGACGCTGTACCTCTATAGCTGGCTGTAATATCTGGGTTGACGGTCTAAAAATAGCCCAACCTCTGCTTTGAGACTCATGTTCACTACACCGCCCTCAGCTAATTCAAGAAATCACCCCCATCATGCTAGGTTCACGTGCACTCAAGTTAACCTCTGGTTTGACCTGTGTGCCAAGAGTTAGATGAGAGGGAGAGAAAGCGAGAGCGAGAGAGAGAGAGAGAGAGAGAGAGAGAGAGAGAGAGAGAGAGAGAGAGAGAGAGAGAGAGAGAGCGAGAGAGAGAGAGTCACACACACACACACACACACACACACACACACACACACACACACACACACACACACACACACACACACACATAGACAGAGACAGACATAGAAAGATAGAAGCGGAGAGACTCAGAGGGAGACACCGACAAAGACATACATACAGAGAGAGAGACAGAAAAAATGTAACTAATCTCGTGAGAACGGGTGAGGCCTTGCAAGGTTTTGACGGCAACAATAATTATTGTAGTTCTCTAAGACTTTATTTCTGTTTGATTTGTAATATGTTGGGAAGACATATTATTCAATTGATCAACAAAATAAAACACAAAACAAAACGACACAACATTGTTAAACTCATTATTGGCCAACGTTGAACGTTTACGAAGGCCTCAATCTTCCCGTGCCGTAGACCAGATTAATAGGTGCTTGAGTTTGGTATTTTGATTTTACATAACATAACCTTTCTTGGGGTTCATGGTCATGGCAACAGCCATAATAATATTATATTATGTATAATATTACATTTCAGCATATTTTGTGAATTACATGCCATCATACCAAACTGTCATACATTTTTATTCCCACATCATTCTGATTGATCACAACCAAACCTACTATCGGTGGACACATCCAAATGCAAGCGCCTGTTCTTAACAACTTGCCACTGATCTAAAAATATAGATCAGTGCAACTTGCTGGGTCCTTTGCCGCCAAAGACACTGTTTGGCCTGTAGATAAAATGTACAATGTATTTTCTGATTTGTGCACAAAACCTTTTTTTTTTTTTTTTCTTTTTCTTTAACATAACACTGCTTATTTTTATTTATTTTATTTATTTTATTTATTTTATTTATTTACGAGAATTTATATCGCGCACATATCTCACCACACAAGGCGACTCAAGGCGCTTGTTACATATTATTGCCGTGTGAGATGGAATTGTTTACACAATATATCACGCATTCAAATCGACCAGCAAACCTCAAGCCTATTAGGCGAGCATTCACCTTTCACGGCCTTTATTCCAAGTCACACGGGTATTTGATGCATATTTTTATCTATGCCTATACAATTTTGCCAGGAAAGACCCTTTTGTCAATCGTGGGATCTTTAACGTGCACACCCTAAGGTAGTGTACACGAAGGGACCTCGGTTTTTCGTCTCATCCGAAAGACTAGCACTGGAACCCACCACCTAGGTTAGGAAAGGGGGGAGAAAATTGCGGCCTGACCCAGGCCTGAACACGCAACCTCTCGCTTCCGAGCGCAAGTGCGTTACCACTCGGCAACCCAGTCCTTATGTCACTGTATGTTTGAAAAACCATGGTCACATTTGTAAAACTAATGTTAAATTAGAAAATAAATAACATTTTGGTTCATGATTTTTTCCTACACCTGTGCTGAAAATAAGAAATAAAAATGTTGGTATATAAGTCACTCAAATGCAGTATAGAATGAATGGTTTGAGTTTGTTGCGGTTGACCCTGCACAGTTCGACCTATTATGTTTTTGCTGAAAAATTTTGCCTTCACCCCTCCCATGGGGTGATGTATTTCACAACTTTCTACTGATGAACAATGTTGCCTTCACCCCTCCCATAGGGTGACGGATGTCACAACTTCCTGTGTACACAAACTGATGACGTATTTCACAACAAAATGGCGCTGCCCATGGTCAACCTCGAAACTATCCGTATAGAATGGGGGCCTCCTGGCCCCCATAATAATAAGGGCAGCGACAGACAGTCATACACACACACACACACATACACACCCACAAACACACACACACACACACATACACACCCACAAACACACACACACACACACACACACATACACACCCACAAACACACACACACACACACACATATACACACAGACGCACACACACACACACACACGCACACACGCACACACATACACACACACATACACACACAAACTCACACATTCATAGCCACACGCTCGTTTTTAAAAATGATTTGTTCCCCATTCGAATGCCTTAATCCGCGCCATCTGCCACAAAACTACACGACCCAATCGAACTTACATTCGTGACTCCGATGGCTTGTTTTTCAGTCAAGACCCAGCGGATGGCTATCATATACGTACTCAAGCTATCTTTAAACTAGGAAGCGTGTAACCTATGCCTTTGTATCGTGCCGTATTGTATTGTATGGCGTGGCGTAGTGTCGTCCAGTACAGGTTCCCTGTAAAGTGTAATACGTTGTGTTGTTTTGCTTTGTGTTTCGTTGTGTTGTATGGCGTGGTGTAGTGTCGTCCGGTACAGGTTCCCTGTAAAGTGTAATACGTTGTGTTGTTTTGCTTTGTGTTTCGTTGTGTTGCGTTGGGTTTTGTGTAGTGATTTAGTCATTTTGAAATGTGATGCACTTGATTCTTCAGTTTCTATCAGCAAGAGTGCATATATTTTGTGTTCGTTAGGATATGCCAAGTGTTACCTGGATTCCAAAATGAAAGCCTATATGCCTCAAGTAATGAACATAAAGTATACTAACAACAGGGTTGTTTTCAAAACTGGTAGGTTTATTTTGTATGTGTGTTCTTGTACACGGGCATGTGTCTGTTTGTTTGTGTATGCGTGTGTGTGTGTGTGTGTGTGTGTGTGTATGTGTGTGTGTGTGTGTGTGTATGTGTGTGTGTGTGTGTGTGTCTGTCTGTCTGTCTGTCTGTCTGTCTGTCTGTGTCGGTCTGTCTGTGTGGGTGTGTGTGTGTGTATACTTATGTGTGTGTTTATGGCTGTGCCTATGTCTGTGTGTGTGTGGGGGGGGGGGGGAGGGGGGATCGTGTTTTGGTATGTGTGAGTGTTTTTACGGACGACTGCTCATTTGTTTGTCAGTACGTCACAAAGTTAAATTTGAAAACAAAAAGTATGTCTTTGTTTGTTTCTTTGGTTTTTTTGTTATGTTGATACTGCTTTTGTGCTACGTATCTCATTTGTATTTCTCATTGTCGCATGCATTTGATATTTTATTTCTGTAACATTGTTCATACATTGAAGCCGCACTCGTATGTTATGCGTGTACGGAAACATTTTGCCTGGCTGAATGATTTTGTGATGCAAAATGTATTTATCTGCAGCGTTTGCCAGTCTGACTGCCTTCGTGTGTGTGTACATTGTGATTTACAAGCTGGCTGCTTCCCAATTTTCTTCCGCAACACAAGTAAGACCAACGTCTATCATAATGTCCATCTGTCTGGCTGGCTGTCTGGCTGGCTGGCTGCATGTCTGTCTTTCTTTCTGTCTGTCTGTTTGTCTGTGTGTCTGTGCGTATCTCTTTCTCTCTCTCTCTCTCTCTCTCTCTCTCTCTCTCTCTCTCTCTCTCTCTCTCTATTTCTTCTTGTTTGTTACCCCTCAATGGGCGAGGGCCTGATGAAAAAAGCATGCATACAATGCTTATTCAGTTACCATCGTAAACTAAATTTGAATTCAATTCAATTCAATTCATTTCAATTCAATTCTCTCTCTCTCTCTCTCTCTCTCTCTCTCTCTCTCTCTCTCTCTCTCTCTCTCTCTCTCTCTCTCTCTCTCTCTCAATTCCTATTCCAAATTCATGATAAAACATACTCAGTCATTTTTTATATTTAGTCAAGTTTTGACTAAATATTTTAACATCGAGGGGGAATCGAAACGAGGGTATGGTGTATGTGTGTCTGTCTGTCTGTCTGTCTGTCTGTGCGTGTGTGTGTGTGTGTGTGTGTAGAGCGATTCAGACTAAACTACTGGACCGATCTTTATGAAATTTGACATGAGAGTTCCTGGGTATGAAATCCCCGAACGTTTTTTTCATTTTTTTGATAAATGTCTTTGATGACGTCATATCCGGCTTTTCGTGAAAGTTGAGGCGGCACTGTCACGCCCTCATTTTTCAACCAAATTGGTTGAAATTTTGGTCAAGTAATCTTCGACGAAGCCCGGGGTTCGGTATTGCATTTCAGCTTGGTGGCTTAAAAATTAATTAATGACTTTGGTCATTAAAAATCTGAAAATTGTAAAAAAAAATAAAAATTTATAAAACGATCCAAATTTACGTTTATCTTATTTTCCATCATTTGCTGATTCAAAAAACATATAAATATGTTATATTCGGATTAAAAACAAGCTCTGAAAATTAAATATATAAAAATTATTATCAACATTTTTTTTTCGAAATCGTTTTAAAAACACTTTCATCTTATTCCTTGTCGGTTCCTGATTCCAAAAACATATAGATATGATATGTTTGGATTAAAAACACGCTCAGAAAGTTAAAACGAAGAGAGGTACAGAAAAGCGTGCTATGCAGCATAGCGTAACCACTACCCCGCTCTTCTTGTCAATTTCACTGCCTATGCCGTGAGCGATGGACCACGAGTATACGGTCTTGCTGCGTTGCATTGCGTTCAGTTTCATTCTGTGAGTTCGACAGCTACTTGACTAAATATTGTATTTTCGCCTTACGCGACTTGTTTCTTCTCGAAACAGATAAGCCACGGAAAGGAGCGATTTGGTGTACTCGCCCTATCAACGCCAAACCTTCACACCTATAAACGAGAGGCCACAAGTGGGAACATCAATGACACCAAGAACTCGAACACACACCAGATTCGTGCAATAACAATACAACCATCCAATACTCCAGTAAGCTGCAAGCTAATGTGGGAAGGAAACGTCAAAGAGATCAATAAAGGAAAATTCGACAAGAGAAATAAACCTGGATCTGTGACAAGAAAGACGCTGCCGGACTATCAGAATGCAACAAACAATTGCACGCATTATAGACAGAGCGGTGGATTCGAATTGGCGTCTCTCAGTCAACCTGAGATGTCTTTTCCTTTGGCGTTCTCCATCGTGGTTTACCGAGACGCCGATCAGGTATGTGCTGTTCGTGTTTTTATTTATCGCATATGCGTGTGTGTATGTGTGTGTGTGTGTGTGTGTGTGTGTGTGTGTGTGTGTGTGTGTGTGTGTGTGTGTGTGTGTGTGTGTGTGTGTGTGTGTGCGTGTGTGTGCAGAGTTGTTCACATAATTGTATCCGTGACACTTTACACAAACATTCTTGCAGATGATATCCCCATCCGTTGTTTTTTGTTTCTTGTTTTCCGATAAATGTCTTTGATGACGTTAATAAGTTGAAGCGGCACTGCCACGACCTCTGGTTTGTCTCAATCAAATTGATTTAATATTTGCCCAAACAATCTTGAATCCGGTCAAGGCTATGGACTATATGCATTTCAGGTAGGAAGCCCAACAATTAGTTCATAATTTGTTCATTGACACTCTGAAAAATCTAATTAAAATGGAAATGTGTATAATAGACATGACTTGTACATGACTGAATTGTATTCTTTGTTTATTGTTTGAATCCATACGTTCATAGACATGTCATGCTTATTCTTACAATGTGCTCACAACTAACACATATGTGTCTCATGTGTGCATGCTTCGCGGAGACGAGTGCGACCCTTTGTATTGAAATGGAGTCTTTCTTTATTTGGTGTTTAACGTCGTTTTCAACCACGAAGGTTATATCGCGACGGGGAAAGGGGGGAGATGGGATAGAGCCACTTGTCAAGTGTTTCTTGTTCACAAAAGCACTAATCAAAAATTTGCGCCAGGGGCTTGCAACGTAGTACAACAATGTATTACCTTACTGGGAGAATGCAAGTTTCCAGTACAAAGGACTTAACATTTCTTACATACTGCTTGACTAAAATCTGTGCAAACATTGACTGTATTCTATACAAGAAACACTTAACAAGGGTAAAAAGAGAAACAGAATCCGTTAGTCGCCTCTTACGACATGCTGGGGAGCATCGGGTAAATTCTTCCCCCTAACCCGCGGGGGGTGAAATGGAGTCGTTTTTGAAGACATAAGTAATATGTTTTAAAGAATAAAATAACACTTTTTGTGAACAATGGTAATGGTCTTCTACCTAGAACGCAATTTACCGAAAGATCCAAGCCATTGCACAAACATTTTAGAAAATAGATTACCAACATCTTTTGGGTACGACGTTGGGACTCTCAAATGTTCACCAGCGAGATAAAACGAGCATTCTTTTTTTCAGGTAGAGCGTCTCCTGAGCGCCATCTACCGACCACACAACGTGTACTGTATTCACATTGATAACAAGTCAGCCAGGCAATACTGGGACATTATGCAGCTCGTTGCTAGCTGCCTGCCCAATGTCTTCGTGTCCAATGTGTCTGTCGATGTCGTGTGGAGCGGGTTCACCAACCTTGAACCGGTAAGGGAGATAACTCTCTCGATCATTGTGTGTTAAATGGCATAGTTTCCCCTTTCATATAAATGTTCAGAGGGGAGATCTTCCTCAGGGTGTATTGTTCACATGTTACCGTTAAGTATGACGATTTTTCCCTTCATTTAAACTGTGAGAGGGCAATTGTCAATCGTTGATTTTCGAAGAGGTATAACATTTATGAGCATTGAACCAGAATGGTGACTTTCCAATCCTTCACTCCCTTGACATGGTGGGAAGGATAAATGTTTCAATCATTGGTCTGCTAATAACTAACATTTCCGAAAAGCGAGCCGTTCATCATGATAACGTTTTCCTTCATATTGAAACGGTGACAGGGTTAGCTTTGTCAATCAATGATCAGAGGAGAGGTTTAACTTTTGTCTTTATGCTAACGGTAAAATGTATCTCTTTTTCATGATCAAACTAGTACGGGGAGTACCTTTAACGATTATTCAACCGATAAGAGGGATCCCGATTAAGATGATGAAGATGAAGATGATGATGATGATGATGACGATGACGATGACGATGATGATACAATCATAACGTATCCGTTATAAGGATTGACAATGGGTTGTAGAACAAATGCAAACCCTCTGCTCACTTAGATTATGTTTATATTCTCGCAGGAAATCATCTGCATGCGGCAACTGTGGGAACACAAGGTCAGGTGGAAGTATTTCATTAACCTGACCGGCCAGGAGTTTCCACTCAAAACCAACAAGGAGCTGGTTCGAATCCTCCAGGCTTTTCGGGGAGCCAACGATATAACAGGTGATCCAACAAGGTACGTATACGATGTTTGGTGGCTTGTTTGCAGACTAGTTGTGTTGGTTCGAGGGTAGCATATCGTCTTCTGTTTATGGAAACACGAAAATATCCAGCATGCCTACTCAACGAAAGCGGAGTGAAGCTGACTATGCTCTCAGAGTATAGTTTGGGGAACCCAAATGGGCAAACGAGCTCACACGTAACAAGACAATTCTGGAACGCTGAAGAAGAAGAAGAAGACGAAGTCTTCTGTTTCATCTTTATCGACCGAGGTCGAGGTCTTTTTCGGTTTTGTGCCAGGAATCAGCCTGGCTGTACGTATATATTTGTCATAGTTCCAGGTCAACGAATATAATTATAATCTCACTCTTTATAACACGTACCCTGGTCACCTATGTGATGGTAAAACATGACTGTTTACACGTATAAGGCAAGTAATTTTAGATCACCATCAGATGTAACTCAGCAAGCAACTAACGAGTTATCCACATGCAGACTTCAACATCGATGGAGTCAGTTCCTGCCGGCCCCCTACAACCTGACGATCCACAAGGGTGATGTTCACATCGTGGCCAGCAGGGGCTTCGTAGACTATGTCCTGCACAGCCACGTGGGCCAAGCGCTTCTCGAGTGGGTCAAACCCACAGCACATCCGGACGAATCCTACTTCAACACCCTAAACTACAACCCTCAGCTTGGAGTCCCTGGTTCTGTTTCGGGTGAGTGAGATAACCCTGCATAATTATCAATATTTAATCAGGCCCTTCAATCACAACTGTGGATCACAATCCGCAATTTTTAGAGTGTCTGGCTTGGGTTTTAGTAAGAAAATAAACCCTGTACCCCAACCCCGACAGCTTTGATTCACAACCCTAACTCACAACCAGATATATGCAACCTCGATTTACAATCTGTAACCAAAATAATGAACCTAAACCCTGAATTAGAACCCTGACAAATAAGTCTACATCATAATCCTGAACCCCAACCCTGAAACACAACCCTGAATCACGCTTGTTCGACATTGCATTCACACACATTCAATCATAGGAGAGCGTGTTACTATATTTATGCGTGAACCTATGTTTCATGTTTCATGTGTGTAGTCCTATGACAGTGTTCGTTATAATCGTTTACAGGCAGGCAGGTGTGCCAAAAAAAATGTCCATTTGTATGTACTTTTTTAATGGACAATAAAGTGCTGTTATTGTTATTGTTATTGTTATCTTATTGTGTTTGCATTTCAGCTCACATGATTCACGGACAACAGGATTCCTTTGCTCGCTACAAGATGTGGAGTCACGCTAACATTCATCCTTGCGGAGGAACGTTCGTGAGACACATTTGTCAATTTGGGATCAAGGATCTACCACACTTGGCTTCGTCCTCCAAACTGTTCGCCAACAAGTTCACCTTCAACTATCACCCGCTGGCCCAGGTGTGCATTCTACAGTGGTACCGACACAAGGTTGGGCTGGAAGAAGCCGGAGAGCCACTGCCTATTAATATGGGCTTGTACGAACAATCACATCTCGTGAAAAACAGATACACTGGACCTGTCAAGATTTGGTGAACCATTTGTCAATGCGAGTTTGTTCTCAAAAAAACGCTCGCGCTGGACCCGAGTACTCTTCAGACTGGCTCGCTCCCCCAGTATGAAAGTTTTTGTCTTGTGCACGTGGATTACAAACAAAAAAAAAAAAAAAAAAAAAAATTATTTATTTTACACAATTAAAAAAATTATTACAGTAAAATAAAACATTAAAACGTTCATAATAAACAATAGTAAACAAGAATTTAAAAAAAAAAAATAGATCGCCCATGCCGGGAATCGAACCCGGATCACTTGGATTTAAAAAAAAAAAAAAAAATTATTTATTTTAAACAATGAAAAAAATTATTAGAGTAAAATAAAACATTAAAACGTTCATAATAAACAATATTAAACAAGAATTAAAAAAAAAATTAAAATAGACCGCTCATGCCGAGAATCGAACCCGGATCACTTTGGCCATAGACGAATCGCTTTCCACCCGGATCACTTGGATTAAAAAAAAAAAAAAAAAAAAATTATTTATTTTACACGATTAAAAAAACTATTAGAGTAAAATAAAACATTAAAACGTTCATAATAAACAAAAGTAAACAAGAATTAAAAAATGTTTTTTTAAAATAAAATAAATAGACCGCCCATGCCGGGAATCGAACTCGGATCACTTTGGCACAGTATGAAAGTTTTTGTCTTGTGCACGTGAATTAAAAAAAAAATTATTTAGTTATTTTACACAATTAAAAAAATTATTAGAGTAAAATAAAACATTAAAACGTTCATTATAAACAATAGTAAACAAGAATTAAAAAAAAATAGACCGCCCATGCCGGGAATCGAACCCGGATCCCTTTGGCCACCAAGCCACCACCTTGAATCACTGACACAGTGTCCCTGTCGCTCTCTCTCGTGCTCTCTGTCTCTCTTTCAGTCTCACCGAGACCAAACCTGCACTGTAGTTTCTTTGCCGAGACCAAATTAATCCCCACCCGCTGGCTGGCTTGCAAATCGTCTCGCATGCGATACGCATGCTTTTCATGACGCACGCGTTCGGCTGTTCTATCAGCTCAATGGCTGGCTGTCGCTCCGATTGAATTCGTCCAACCGTCAAGAACTTTTGTGTTTTTTGGGGCATTTAGGTCCCAGGTAACATTATGAAGTTTTAATACGATCAATCGGACCTATTATCAAGTTAGTGTATCAACTTTTGAAAGAACTGCGCCCAGTAGTTTTCCAGCAATAAGCTGTTAAGTCGAGACAGACAGATACACAGACAGACACACAATTAAAGTCTGCTGGACCCTCCTACTGCGTACTCGGGGATAGAATGTCCCACACATAATGCATGCATTTCTAAACGACGGTTAAGTGTGTATATATAGTAGTTGGCTTGGAATTGTTTGTCTGAATGGCTTTTAGTTTGTGCTTGAGAATGACGATTGACATGTAACTGGCTTATATTTCATTCGTTTATGATCGACTGTTGACGTGTACGTGGCTTACAATACACACACAGGCACAATACACACACACACACACACACACCCACACACACACTCCATTCCTCTCCTCACACATGATGCGCAATGCCTGTGACCGCCTCCAATGTAGAACACCGTCACAATCAATAAAACTGTACCCAAACAAAATAGTTGAACTCACTTTCAAGCTGTCAATTCAGGGGACAGCATCATGTACTGTACATCATAAAGACACGACACAAGTTATTTCCCTTAAAAACCCGATAACGCACACATCAGAAATACCATTCGAACTGAACTGACGATAATTTGAGACACATACTGTTTTGATATAAGTGGCCAAGCAAAAGCACATAATTATGTAAGGACTTTCTTCCATGTGATAAGCATGGCCTTTGCTGAGCCTAAATCCAGGCCATAACATCGTACTAGTCAAAGCAGTGCATTTTAGAAATTGGTGTACGTTATGTGTGTGTGTGTGTGTGTGTGTGTGTGTGTGTGTGTGTGTGTGTGTGTGCTTGTGTGTGTGTGTGTGTGTGTGTGTGTGTGTGTGTGTGTGCGTGTGTGTGTGCGTGTGTATGTGTGTGTGTGTGCGTGTGTGATTCCCTTGAACTATACTTTTAAGCAATACTCTCTCTCTCTCTCTCTCTCTCTCTCTCTCTCTCTCTCTCTCTCTCTCTAAACAAAGAGTATGGTGATAGTTACGAGACAAAAACACCAATTAAGTCCTTTACAATTACAACTGTCAGTTGGTTCAACTCAAGTGAAGCAAGTTAGGGAACATAGATTTTTGGGTGTTACCATCGATCAAGAGTTGAAATGGCAAACTCATTTGAGTAATATTTGCAAACTAGTATCAAAATATGTGTACCTGTTATCAAAATTAAGGCATTACGCAGATTCCGCAGCACTCAAAATGTTCTATTACGCCCACATAATGCCTCATATAAACTTCGCATCGACACTTTGGGATAACTGCGGTGATGTTCATTTAAAAAGACTCAATTCCCTGCATCGCCGAGCTGCAAAACTTATTCTGCATGATTTGAATAGGTCCACGGATGATAAACTAAAGCTCTTGAATTTCCTCCCCTTGAAAGAGCAGTTGACGTTAAACAAGGCTGTGTTCATGTATAACATTCTAAATGACGACTGTCCTAAATAATTATTTGCAATCACATTTTAAACATGCCACAAAAAGATATGGGTCCCAAAAAATCACCCCTCCTATACCTCGCATAGACCTCTGCAAATCGAGCTTAGCCTTCTCGGGAGCGTTTCTCTGGAACTCCTTCCCCCAACAGATAAGAAATGCAACTTCAGTGAAAATGCTTAAGAGACAGTCACGTTCACACATCATTCGTGAATGAAATGTCTTGTTCGATTGTTATTTTTTAAACATTTTGTACTAGTGTTAACGGATGTGTAGCTGATCGGAGCAACTTTATTACCAAATGAAAGGTATAACTATGTCGACTAGCTCTCTCTCATATATTTAAAAACAATCTCCTCAAAAGTTGTTGTGATGAATATGAAATATGTTTATTATTGATGATCCAAATTTTAGGTGATAGAATGATGAAGCTGAAAAAGTACGTGAGGCGGAATGCAGTAATGATTCTGTGAATATGGTTACTAATGGTACCGAACAACCGTTCTGATCAAACAAAATGATTTACACGTTTCTTACTAAACGCATATACACCAAAACAGTCAAAAATCGATTCCCATGAAGCTGACTCTCTATCTCACAAATACGTGTTTGATTATAAACAAAGTTTTGAGGTAAGAAAAGACCAAAAACTCACGATGATTATGATTGTGCCATCCAGAGAATGGTGTGACGTAATACAATGACAGCATGTTTCAAAAGAAGAAGACGTCATAACATTCCAAGAATGTTCGACGACATACATTATTTTGTTCTGAAAAAAAACCCAGAGTCATGGAAAAGAGAACGTTTCCCCAACTCGCTTCAATAAAATTAACGGAAGAAAAAGATGCTAATACTGTATAAGTAACCTTTGGATACTACAGATACTATCTATCTACCTTTATATCTTTCTATCAAGAAAGAAGGAACATAAAGGAAGAAAAAGAAAAGAAAAGCAAATAATTAGGCCTATATATAACATAACGGGTGAAAAAACACATTTCATGAATGAATAATTACAAAAGAAAACTACATTTGATCAAAGCAATAGTTGAGACACTCGGCCAAAAATATTGGACCCGTGAGTCACCGTGTATCACATGTATGATGTATTTATTGTAACAATGAATAGCTCGATACTAACTGAAGTGGGGGGGGGGGGGGGGGGGGGGGGTGGGGGGCTGTGGTGTCTTTTCCTTCTTTGTCACGACGCCACTGCCTCCAAGACGTGCATATGTCGTGCCGAATTCACGGAATTGCCTAATCGCCACCGCTGTCGTCCATTTCGCGTAATCGGCAGCGTTTTGCCGAAAATGCGTAAACGCCTCTAAAACTTGCCCATTTTGCTAATTAATGTTCAACAAATCTTGTGTTTTGCAGTTCTAAAATGCCTTTGGTATCACCACACGTACACAGGTAGATGCTGTAATGGATACAGTTTGCAATAAGTTATGACAAGTTGTGACAACAAGTTAACTTTTCGTGCATGTTTGGAGCTATGGTCGAAAAAGACCAACGCAGACCATACTAACCAACATGGGGAGCTAACTCGTGTCTCGTTTATGCGATTGATTATATCAGCTATTTTAAAATTCCTTGTTATTATAAGTTTCAAAGCGAGCGCCTGTTCTATTACAGCTAGTCACGTGACCTAGCTAGCTGTTTCACACGCCTACACGCCACTGTGTTGACGCCATAACATAACCAGGTCACACTGCTACACTGTATTGGTGCTACGTGTGTATTTCAACAAACAAAACATATCAAACTGTGGAGGCTGTGTACTGTTCATCACAGCAGGTAAGTGTGTGTTTTGCTAACATCAGCTTCTTAGACACCCCTAACTTTCTGCTGGGACGTGTGAATGAAGATGTGGGATAACAACTGAGCAAGTTCCTACTTTCTGTTTCCGGGAAATGTGTTTTCAGTTTGCTTGCATCGATCATAGCTGTGAACAACTTTTGTATGTGGAACAAGTATGCGATGCAAAACGCAGTAACGAATTATGTTTTGGCCAAAGAGTTTTAATGACTGGCTTGTGCAGAAGAGTAGAAATTCGTAGTGCATACTAGTAATACAGGTGTCTTATGTGTGTGCCTCTGATTTAATCGCAGTGTGTGTCAGTGTGTCAATCCCATGTTGTGTACAGCGCTGCCTTGCTGTCTGTGCTGGATGTTTTATCGCAGTGTGTGTCTGTGTGTCAATCCCATGTTGTGTATAGCGCTGTCTTGCTGTCTGTGCTGGATGTTTTATCGCAGTGTGTGTCAGTGTGTCAATCCCATGTTGTGTATAGCGCTGTCTTGCTGTCTGTGTTAGATGCATAGCTGCCAACCCTCCTGGATTTTCCGGGAATCTCCCGAATTGTACAACTTCTCCCTGCTCATATTCAAGACTAAACGGTCCCCCTGGACCCCCTGGTTCCTGGATTTTGACTTCAGAAGGTTGGCAGCTATGTCTAAGATGTTTTATCGCAGTGTGTGTCAGTGTGTTTATCAAGTGCTTCACGCAGTCTTTGTGCAACACAAGTCACAGAAAATAATTATGCTTCTCCTGTTTGCATGCAGAATTTACTTCCCTGTTTAACAATGCGGCTTCCATTCATGAAATGTAAGTGTATGTGAGGTGTGTTCGATCCGACCGTACCGCTGTTCATGTTCGTTTCGACATTACTTTTGAAGTTGTTGATTCATATCTTAGTTCCTCTCGTCTATTCATCAGAACAAATGTGTTGTTGTTCAGTTTGTGTAAATCCGTTCCGTTGTGTGCCTGTTTTTCTGCAGGGCATGTTCAGTGCTTCTTTTGAGTGAGTTCACCCGGTAGAGTTTCAAGTTACAAGCTAGGCCAGGCATTGGTCGCATTATCCTGCCTTTTTGTGTGCACAAAAAAAAGGTTTACTTGCAATTGCTGAATACCAGTAACTATAATAATAATAATAATAATAATAATAATAATAACTGGACATTTTTAAGTGCCTAACCTATGGCTCTAGGCCCTTTACAAAAGAACATATATAGATGTCACACGCATTCCTTCTTTGCCACTACTAAAGCAAACGTGTGCAAGATTGTATGTTACACGCTTTGATGCCGAAATCAATTATTTTGATTATGCATTTATTTCTGAAATTTTTTACCTTTACATACATTCAGTCACTACCTTAAACACTTATGTTTTCAGTATTCATTTCAAGTGATCACGAACGTAGAAAAATGGGTATCAAAGCGTTGTTACATTTAGTTGTGCATTCTGAATAGTGTGCCAACAGGCCTTTGTCAATCACGTTTTATCTGTGTACTAAGTGTTTGACGGTAAAATAATAACACCAACCCCGTTCTCCTGTATATAACTGAAAGCCACATTTTCTTCTTCATTTAATTTTTGTTTTCAAAAGCTTCGTCAACTTTCCACTTACACGACACGGTCCCTTTACCAAGCTTCAATGAAGAACCCTGAATACGAAAGGTCAAAACAAAACAATAGGTACTACTTTCACTATCGTCGTCTGCAACGAAAACCGAAAATGGTGAAACGCTTTGCTACGTACACAGAGGACGAAATTGCAAAGAAAAGATCGAACCTTACACCTGTGACTAGGAAAAGTTGCATAGACAGTTCCGTGCGAATCTTACCACGTATCAACGTAGGCTACATCCGATGCTCAGAACCTACAGATGGGTGACGCTTTGGCGATTGAGGCTTCGTCTTCAGCTCTAACACGCACGCAGACAGTCAGGCAGGTCTAATCTGCACCAGCGGTGATGGAAGGTTTGGATTTAGAAACACTCGAATGTTACTTCGACAAGATAAACGAACCGAAAGACGAAAGTGTGCCCCAAATTCGGAAAATATTCTTTCAAAACTGCACTGTAAACAACATCAACATCACTGTGAGAAAAAGAACAATCCAAACACAACCAGTTCCCCTGTGGAACATTTCGGGTGGACTTTCCCACAACCTGACCTACAAAAATTATCCGTGTTCGTTCGCGCTTTGCATTCAATCTGTGTTAGTGCGCGCGTGTGTTTGTGTGTTTAGCGGCTTTCGTTGGTTTGTGCTGTTTGGTTCAAAAAAAGTTTATTTTTTTCATTGAAAGATTCAGAAACGTTGGTTGATACTTTGTTAAATGCATTCAACCAGAAAAAGACACGAAACGAATTGGATCTATCTTCTGCGCTCATGCGTGTGTAGATTATGTGTGAAAAGGCAATTGTGTTGTCAGTCTGGTTTTGTGCTTGTTATTTCGTCCCCAAAAACTAATTTATATCTTTCTATGCCTATGCTGTGAGACATAATCGCCATTACGAACTAGTCGTGTGACAGAGAGTTTTCTTGCACACTCGACTGCTGCTGTTTCACTCCGGCTAAAGCCGTCGTGAAACATCTACAGTCTCGTGTGCAAGAAAACTCTCTGTCACACGACTAGCTCGTAATAGCGGGTAATGCAGAATAGAACAATTAAAAGTACAACCTACATCAAACAAATGAATCAATCATACATACACAAATCACCTCATGTACTGTTCACACAACTACAATGTGAACCACATGCATTAAGCAGTAGAAGTGAAACGACTTTTAATTGCTATATTTGCTTAGCTGTGTGTAGCAGGAACTACTATAGTTACATTAAGCCCATCATTTGATGACTGCTTTATATCGGTGCCATGAACTCATGTTTTCCACTTCTCATGCCAAGACACAGATGTGAACGTTGAGATACATCGTGTTCCATTCCGAGAGCGGAGAACTTATTTCTAGCATTTAAGCATAATAGCCATCAATACTTAACTGTTATATCGAAGTTGCAATCAGAGAATGCACAGACGTGTGCAGACAACACTTCCTGCAGCTTTCGCTGTTGTGCAATACCAGCAAATGTCACTGCTCTTGTAACATGTCCAGCTAGCTATAGAAAAAGGACACTTTAATCCGAAATGAAATTATAAGGCCCTGGTGTATGTGTCTTGTGGACCACCATTTCGGATCCAAGTGTCCCTTTTCTAATGCTGAACAAAACCTTTTGTTTATCTTGGTAAAAAGTAAACAGTGACGGGTAATTGAACACGGTTTTGCGTCAGATGCATTGGGTTTTTACTTAGAATCGGTTTTTTTATTTTTTTTGTGTGTTTTTTTTCGTTTATGTTTTTGACAAAATCTACATTCTGGCCTCAGAGAGATTTATTTAGTCTTACTGGCAGCTGTAAGCTGAACTTTCTAACCATGACTGGTCTGTATTCCATAAATGCTGCTGCTGTTTTTGCTGTTGTTGTTTGTGTTGTTGTTGTTGTTGGTGTTGTTGTTGTTGTTGTTGTATCCCTGCTGTCGCTATTTCTGTTGTTGTCGTCATCGTTTCTGTTGTTCTTGTTGCTGCTACTGAAGAGCAGCATTTTCATTTAAAAAAAGCAGTGACAGCAGAAACCGCAGCAATAACTGCATGAAATGGATGAAGTAGCAATAGTGGTATCGTCGACAGCAACAGTAACAGGAGTATAATAAGTAGAAGGAGCAGTGTAGTACTAGTACTAACTAACTCAGCGAGTGCTTGTATTCTGTCAGGAATTGTTGCTCCTTCAGGGCCGGACCAAATGAGTTGTAAGGGGGGGGTTCCTCCTTTTTTGGGGGGGCAAATCAGCGAAGTGGCGAAGCCACAAGCGCGCGCCTGCAAAGCAGGCGCGCGAACTAGGGGGGTCCGGGGGCATGCTCCCCCGGAACATTTTTGAAAAACGGTTAAAATCTGTGCAATCTGGTGCATTCTGGGCCTTGTTTTGAGGGTTAAGAGCAGCATTGTGGGGGGGGGTACCTTTTTCTCATCGGATTTCACATTGAATAAAATTTGTTAGAGACACACACAAAATTTGTTTTAAAAAAAACAAAACAAAAAAACACTCAAAGCAAGGTACATGCTTTTTCCAGGGGGGGGGGGGTTCCGGAACCCCTGGAACCCCCCCCCCCCCCCTGGGTCCGGCCCTGCTCCTTCCACGTTTGTTTTGTTGAACTGTTAGACCTTTTTTTTCTGTGCATTTACTTTGAGTATTTGTGTTGCTCCTTAGGGACTCACTCGTAACCATGGCAACTGCGGCAGGAACAAGTACAGCGGACAGTGACACAGAATGCTCCGTGTGTCACGAGCTGTTCAAGAACCCCAAACTGCTGCCCTGTGCTCACGTCCTGTGTCGCCACTGTCTTCTCTCCTGGCTCGCCTCCAACCCCGAGGCCCTCTGTCCGCTCTGCAGGGGCGCCATCGCGGACCCCAAAAAGAAAAGCAAGACGAAGGGGTGGGATGAGGTGGTAAACGCCTTACCGGATGACGTCGCCATGGCAGCGCTAGTGGAGAGTACACGTGTACTGAGCCAGGACCATATGTGTATTGTTTGTCAGTCAGTCGCCGTGTCCATCTGCCTGAACTGTAACGATATGATGTGCACGTCTTGCAGTCAGGCTCACGCTAAATTCTCAGCAATACGTCATCACAAGATAGAGAAGCTGTCCAGCATGACTGCGGATAAGCTAGCCGCCAGTCAGCCTGACCACTGCAGCGTGCACACCAGCAAGCCCTGCGAGCTCTTCTGTCCCACTCACGGGGCCGCCATTTGCCACCTGTGTGCCAGCGCCAAACACCGCGCATGCCCAGAACTGACGGAACTGGCGGAAGCGGCAGACAAGTCACGTGAGGAGCTGAGTCAGATGGTGACGTCACTGCTGACGGAAGAGCAGCATCTGGAAGAAGCTGTTGCAGCGTTGGAGCGCCACCTGGAGGCCACGGAGAAAGTGATGCAGGAAGCTGTTGCTGAGATTGACAAGAGCTGCGACAAGCTAGAGAACTCCGTCAAGGAATGCAGACGTCGTTTGAAGAAGTTGACGCTTGATGCCAAGGCCAAGGTGAAGGACACAGTATTGGCCATCAAGGTCACGTTGTTGGATCATCGAGGTAGGCTGACGTCACACCGACGTGTTGCTGATCGCACCACCAGAGGGACAAACAATAAAGGGATGTGTGACGTCACGGGTGCTCTGATGGGCCGTGTGAAGGATATACTGCACACCTGTGGTCAACGCCGAGCGGACTTGAAGTCGGTGTCCATGGTTACGCTGACCATTGATGCTGCCGCTGTGTCCCGTATTGAGAAGGAACTGTCGGAGCTTGGTCAGGTGAAGATAAGCCCTGCGTCTGTCGGTCCTGTTCAGGTGAGAGCATAATTATGCACAGGTATTTTTTTTCTTTTTGGGCGATTCTCTGCAGCCTGTGAACCGTTGACAGGTACATAAAGGCAAATACCACATATTGATTACTTTAAATCATTAAATTAGAATTGAATTCCTTGCAAATTGTAAAAAAGGTCTACTTATAAGGACAAAAGTAAAAGAAACAAAGTTTCCCAATGCAGTAAAAAAAAAAAAAGAGAAAATATAATGATCACATTTTAAAATTTAGAATGTTCGGTGACAAAATGCATACGTCAACTTCTCAGCGAATAACCCGTTCTTCCCCATAGTTGGCATGGTGGCGTAGCATTCTAAATACTAATTGTGTCATTATTCAGGAATAAACACAAATAATGTTTTTGTCACAGTCGTTAACTAGGTCATTTGTGTGATCCCCCTGATACACTTTCAAATTCTCTTTAGCTACCCGCGTTGTTGCATAGTCATACGTTACAATACCTCTACTTTGATAATCATGATGAATTGGTTTGTTAGTAAATGGTGATGAATCCCACTTGGTTGTTGTGTGGAAATTGTGTGTTAGCGTTGTATATCTCATTGTTTCAGAACCTCGGGTGGTGTTTTCACACAAACCACGGGGAGAACATTGTACTGAGCAACGACGGTCTGACAGCAGAGAGAGTGAGGGGTCGGTACAATGGTATTGTTGTTGCTGACCAGCCCATGGTGCCCGACGTGTTGTATGAGGTGTGTGTGTGTGTGTGTGTGTGTGTATGTGTGTGTCTATGTGTGTGTGTGTGTGTGTATGTGCGTGGGTGTGTGCGTGCGTGCGTGCGTGCTAGTTGCTAGTTAGTATGTGTGTGTGTGTTTGTGTGTGTGTGTGTACAAGTGCGTGTACCGTAAGTGTATGTATATGTGTGTGTGTGTGTTTGTGTGTGTAGGTGTATGTGAGGCAGAGAAAGAGAAAGAGAGAGAGAGAGAGAGAGAGAGAGAGAGAGAGAGAGAGAGAGAGAGAGAGAGAGAGAGAGAGAGAGAGAGAGAGACGGGTGGGGGGCGACACGAATAGAGAAAGTGGTGGTCTATCGGCCTGCTTGTCTGTCAAAGTTGACTCGAGAGCCAGTTTGTGGGTGTGTAAGAGTGTGTTGGTGTCGTCATTTGAATCAACAATCGAGTTGTACATACACAAAACAAACTCTGCTGTAAAGTTGTCACAGAAACAGAATGGTGTGCAGATCCGAATCGACAAGCTAAACCTTGTAGAGTTAACGTGTTTCTACCTACCTTGCTACCTGCCGTGTGGAGTGGTGCTGACTGATCCGGCCGATTACCTCCCTCTGCCTGACACAGCTCACAATGGATGGGGCAGTGAGGCTGTTGTCATCAGTCATGCTGTGTACAACCGTGGACGCAAGGTAAGATCTTGTTCACACAACTTTGCTCTCTAATGTGTAACCTTCTATACATCATATAATCAGAGTTTATGGGAACAACAATTTTAATATTACATTTTAGAATTTAAAAACAATTTACAAGTCCATCACCTTAAGGTGAAAGTGTCCGAAGTTGTGTGCGTTTTGATTTAAGAACATTATGATGGTTAGAATATAACAGTTGAAAATGTTAACATGAACCTTTTTCATTCAAGAATACGATTTCGTTGAAAACACACACACACACACACACACAGACACACGCACGCACGTACGCACGCACGCACACACACACACACACACACACACCGTACACACACACACACACACACACACACACACACACACACACACACACACACACACACACACACACACACACCTACGAAGTCCACATAATCATGTCAACAGGACAACAACAACCTGAACGATGCAACACGCAACCTGCCGGAGGGAACACGTGTGGGAGTGATGGTGACGACCAAGGCAGAGCTCCACCTGTGGGTCAACGGCAGTGATCGGGGAGTCATCGCCACCACTGTTCCCACGCCCTGCTTTGCTTTCTTTGACCTGTATTGCCAATATAAACAGGTGAGTCTCTCTCCACAATTCTTCTGTCTGACTGACTGTCTCATTTTGTTCCTATGTGCGTGCGTGCGTGCGTGCGTGCGTGCGTGCGCGCGCGCGTGTGTGTGTGTGTGTGCGTGTGCGTGCATGCGCGCGTGTGTGTGTGTGTGTGTGTGTGTATGTGTGTGTGTGTGTGTGTGTGCGGGCACGTGGTAATGCATGTGCGTGCGCTTGTGTGTGTTTGTACTCTTTCTTAGTGAATGTCGGCCATTTAGTAGTCATTACATTCATCACAGTAATTCTACACATTTTGCAGGCGTCAATTCTTCCTCCTCCGACACACCTTGGCTGAGAGCGGAACGCAGAATTCCACAGCCCAGTGTCTGACTTCAGAGCCACATGAACTCACACCTGTTACTGTCGACAACGTGTCAGTCAAGTTGAAATACACAATATGCTGCCAAATGGACTCCTTGTTGGGGAGACGTTTGGCTCGAGATATTTTTCTTCGTGTGACATGAATAGTGACACTGATCGTTACCTCGCTGTGAACTCAGAGTAACGCTCCTGATTGTAAAGGTATTTTCTGCTGCAAATTGTTTTAATTAAAAGGTTGTTGAAGATATCTGTGCGGAAATCGTGTTTACCTTTACGTATCTTGAGAGCCATTTCAGGCGATCGTTACCCGATGATAGACTTTGAGTTATTCCCCTTGTGGTCACTGCATCGTCTGCTGTAGATTAATGTAGTGAATATAAATAGCTGTATACCACACAAATGCTGATATCCTGTTCACCATTATTCATCTCCACGACCATTGTAGGTGCTCGTTATCCCATGTTAAACATTGATTTTTGGTCATGAGAGAGTGCATGTCGTTGAAAGGCACAGTGCGCCTCCCGTAAACCATCACAGATTGTTTTTGTTTATTTGTTTGCTTAACGCCCAGCCGACCACGAAGGACAATATCAGGGCGGTGCTGCTTTGACATATAACGTGCGCCACACACAAGACAGAAGTCGCAGCACAGGCTTCATGTCTCACCCAGTCACAATATTCTGACACCGGACCAACCAGTCCTAGCACTAACCCCATAATGCCAGACGCCAGGCGGAGCAGCCACTAGACCATCACATATACTGTCAGGCTTTTACACACAGTACAAACACCCTTCCATGTGAACGCTCACCAAACGGGAACATCCTAGGTGCCCTACGTAAAGAGCGAGCAATTGTCAAAGAATTAATTTTGCGGATTGTTTCAGTAGACGTGGTGCGTTTTGGCGCAAGACCTAACTTTTAAAATCTCAACTCAACTCAACTCAACTCAACTCAAATTTATTAATCCATATGGAAACTACATTGTAACAATACTCTTTTCCAATCAAAAGAATAAGAATGCATAATAAAAAACAAAAACATCATAAGAAAATAAGTGAATATGATTAGTATGAGTATGATCACAGTCTCAATAATAAATTGACAGCTTGTTACACAAACATTCTTAAATCATAAAAGAATTATTTTTCATCAAGACAAGATCAGTACAATTCGAAGTTTTGAAAGTTTGAAAAAAGAAACGCCTGGAAGCAGGGTCACGCAAGGTCGTGGTTCTCGTAGCAGACGGCGGTTTATGCCTATCGCCAGTTCCTCTGAACAGTCAAAAGCCATCGCGAGAGTTCTTGTGAACCACAGCCGTTTGTTTCGTGCATAGTCAGAGGTACATAATAACTTGCTATTGCAGATAAGCTCACAGCGAGTCGCATTCAAATTACTAACTGACGACTACATTGTGAAAAAGAGAAACTGGATCACACGGGTTTACGATGGCTCAGGGGTAAGATAAACCACGCAAAAATAAATTCTTTGAAAATTGCTCGCTCTTTACGGAGGGCACCTGGGATGTTCTCAAGCGGTGATTGTTTAAATGAAAGGGAGTTTGTACTGTGTGTAAAAGCCTGACAGTATATGTGATGGTTTGCGGGAGGCTTACTGTGCCTTTAACAATCGGTATTTGCACCAACCAAAAACACACAAAGAAGAACATACAAGAAACATGCAAACCGCGATATCAAAGTGTGAGTTGTAGTATATGTAGAATGAGTAATGAAGTGTGTGTTGATGTATAGGAAATGTTTTGATTCGTCCTCCGACAGACGACCCCCCCCCCCCCCCCCTTCCTCTGCATGATATTCAAGGGAGATCAAGATTGTTTGTTTCAAGATTCAAAGTAGCAATTGTAAAAACTCTTTGATAGTTTTTTTTTTAATCGTCTTCATTGTACCAAGACCTAGACCACCGTGGGCACAGCAAAACAAATCCGATTTTAATAAAATCCAAATAGCCACACAAGTTAAAGGTAAATGGAAGCAACAACCAACCAATTGTGATTTAAAAATAACTTCTACCGTTGTCATTTTCTGAATAAAAAATACCTCTCAGTGCTGTAACTTACAAAAGCTGGATGGTTCTGTGCTTTTAACACAGTGGTTAAAACATGTGTGTAGGCCTATGTGTTTGTTTGTGTGTGTGTGTGTGTGTGTGTGTATGTGTGTTTGTGTGTGTGTGTGAGTGCGTGCGTGCGTGCGTGCGATTTCAATATAAACATTATGCAATACTCTCTCTCTCTCTCTCTCTCTCTCTCTCTCTCTCTCTCTCTCTCTCTCTCTCTTTGGCACCACACACACACACACACACACAGAGTCAAACACACACACACACACACACACACACACACACACACACGCCTATATACACGAACACACACACACGCAAACACACACGCACGCACGCACACACACACACACACACACACAGTCATACACACACACACACACACGCACACACACACACACACACACACACACACACACACACACACACACACACACACACACTTAATACTGATTTAATAACTATTCAAATAAACAAAACAATTTACATCTAACTTGAAGCAAAATAACACATTCTATATTTACAAAGAATTGACGTTAGAAACAATCGGTCACATATCTGAGCCCCGTGACTAAGAGTCAACATGTGTCACACACTTGGCCTAATTCCTGAAACCTTGAACAGCTCGATACTAACTGAAGGGTGTCACAACGCCTCTACCTCCAAAAGACTTGAATTACATTTGAAACGCAGTCATGTTATGCAAATCAATACAGCGCAAGAAAGGGTCAATTGTTACAGCTGCACCACTAGCACTGAGTTGTACCGGAATGAAATAATCTAGAATGGATATCATATGCTGTGTTCGGCAGCATTATAATGCAGCAGAAATCACGCCGCATATTCGGCTATACCAAGAGCGCACCCCCGATTTGTAAACTACCTATAGCCTTTATTCATGGTTGTCTGGATGAATACGATATGTAACTAGTACATGTGTGGTTTTCAGCGAGAAATATACACGTAAACAAGCATACGAACCGATTTGCTGTAGACTCGTCCATATTTTAAAATTTTCGTCCTCTTGTATCTGATTTTATTACCAATTCAGTGCCCCATATGGCTTTTTGACCAATCAGGACGGATTCTAGGTGACCCTCCAAATGGTATAACGTTCAGGCTGTCAAATAAAACAATCTTTATATACAAAATACCGAAAAGCGAGTTTTGTCGGTGGGTGCTTTACGAAACAGCAAGACACCGCCCATCCCCTGAGTGTGCAATGCCGACCCGCTCACTTGAAATCAAATGTATCTAAGTTCGGAAAAATCAAGTGAAATTGCGTCACTCGCTTTAGGTCAAATGTATCTTTACGTCATTTCCTATCCGTCTGGAGTCGGTTCTAAATCTGTCGCTCTCTGTTCAACAAGAAAAAGCGAAGCAACCGAAACGCATGTTCAACATGGTTTATCTTGTGAGATTGTTGTGTGTCAAACGCATTTGGCCTGTGAATATTCCTCATGTCAGGTGTGAATGGCTGACCCAGGTCACGAGAATTCTTTGACTGACAGGCATAATCAGGTAGGAGCGCTCAAGTTCCCATTGCGGCTGTTCTGTCTAATTCGCTGGGTCGCTTCGAAATTTCTTTTGGTCGAATTACACGGTAATAAAACCGTTATTTCTAATATGCTGACTGTTAGCAAATGATAACAGACATGTCTCACAAACGATATCAGCATTCGCCAAAAAGGCTCATGCTTGATATCTTTTTTCTCGACATGTCTGTTATCATTTGCTAACAGTCAGCATAAACAAAACTCATACTACGCGCCTCCGTGTCGATAAAAGGACTGCTGGGCTGAACATAATGTTTATTGATGTGTCCCGCGTAGATATGTGAAATTTCACCACATAAAACAGTCTGGATTTCAGAAAAAAATGAAGCAGGCAAAACAGTGTGGTATCGCAAACCAGCAACGCCTGGATCGGAGTAAAATTGCCTCCGTGTTGGAGACAATACACAGCATCACGATCATTGATTGAGCTAAAGTGTCCGGATGCGGAGGCGCACGCTCGATATAGCCTTACAGTATACCCGGGGTGGACATACTGTCCAGGGGCGGATCTGGGGGGGGGGGTGGAATGGGTGCAATTGCACCCCCCCCCCCCCCAGCGGGACAAAAAAAAAAAAAAAAAAAAAGGAAGACAAATGTATCACCTGAAAATAGCACTTTACACGCTCAGATTGCACCAGATTGCATAATTTTGCTTCCTTTTTAAAAAAAAATTCCGGGGGGGGCATGCCCCCGGACCCCCCTAGCATGCTCGACGCTTCGCGCCGTCGGTTCGGCGCTTCGCGCCTTCGCTGATAAGATACAAAAAAAAAAAGAAAAGAACTTTGCACCCCCCCCTTTCAAAACCCAGATCCGCCCCTGCTGTCTAATAAACTTGCCCAGCAAGGGCTTGTTTGAACACATCAATCATTACCACCCAACAAATACACCTCGTGCGACCCATTTAACACGAGATACTCCACTTGCGGTGATAGAGTGATATCCAATTCAACAGAAATCAGCCGGTGCGTGTTTCGTCAGATCAGGTAATTTTGTGCTCTTTTGAAATCCTTATTAATGTTATTGTAAGTTTGAAAGCAATTGCCTGTTTGATGACAGCTAGTCACGTGACCTGTTTGACACACCTACACTCCGCTATAACATTACGAGGTGACGCTGCGACCGAGTCTTGGTGCTGCTAGTGTATTTCTACAGACATATCAAACGTTGGGGGTTGTGTGTTCGTTACAGCAGGTAAGAGTGTGTTTCAATACATCATCCTCTTGGGCATGTCTAGCCTTTTGTTGGGAGGTGTGAATTAAGCCAGGTGTGGGCTAACAACTGAAAAAGTTCCTACTTTCTGTAGTTTCCCGGAAATGTGTTTTCAGTTTGCTTGCATCGATCATGGCTGTGAGATTCTGTGAACATTGTCTTAAATATATACAGGCTGTGTTTTCTAGACTAGCAAAAAGTAGTAACACATCAGAAGCCTACTTTGCCACATACTTTAAAGAATGTGCTTGTGTAGGAGAATACTTATCTGCAGTCCATGACTAAGGGTAAACATTATCGGTGTCAGAATGTCTTGAAATGTGTGTGCCTCTTGTGTATCGCAGTGTGTGTGTCTGTGTGTCAGTCCCATGTTGTGTTCAGCGCTGTCTCACTGTCTGTGCTAGATGTTTTATCGCAGTGTGTGTCTGTGTGTCAGTCCCATTTTGTGTACAGCGCTGTATTGCTGTCTGTGCTAGATGTTTTATCGCAGAGTGTGTATGTGTGTCAGTCCAATGTTGTGTACAGCGCTGTCTCGCTGTCTGTGCTAGATGTTTTATCGCAGTGTGTGTCTGTGTGTCAGTCCCATGTTGTGTACAGCGCTGTCTTGCTGTCTGTACTAGATGTTTTATCGCAGTGTGTGTCAATGTGTCAGTCCCATGTTGTGTACAGCGCTGTCTTGCTGTCTGTACTAGATGTTTTATCGCAGTGTGTGTCAATGTGTCAGTCCCATGTTGTGTTCAGCGCTGTCTTGCTGTCTGTGTTTGATGTTTTATCGCAGTGTGTGTCTGTGTGTCAGTCCCATGTTGTGTTCAGCGCTGTCTTGCTGTCTGTGTTTGATGTTTTATCGCAGTGTGTGTCTGTGTGTCCTGAAGTCCCATGTTGTGTTCAGCGCTGTCTTGTTGTCTGTGCTAGATGTTTTATCGCAGTGTGTGGACGCAACTTAGTCAACTCCAATACAGTCAACTTTATAACTATGCCATGACAATGTGATGTAACAGCTTGACTCTCTTTGTGCATTTTTAAATACATCAACCCGAAGGGGTATATAGTGTGTGATTCACTGCATCGGGTAAATGCGTGCTCTTTCGAAAACCCTTTTTATTGTAATAATATGAAAGCAAGTGCCTGTTTGATTACAACTAGTCACCTGACCTGTTTGACACGTCCACCCTTCGATGTGTGTGTGTGTGTGTGTGTGTGTGTGTGTGTGTGTGTGTGTGTGTGTGTGTGTGTGTGTGTGTGTGTGTGTATGCATAACATTACAAGGTCACGCCGCCTGTGTGTGCATTTCAGCAGACGTTTGAAAAAA
>NW_027127086.1:0-12500 GCF_037325665.1 Littorina saxatilis
GAGAGAGAGAGAGAGAGAGAGAGAGAGAGAGAGAGAGAAATGGATTTCTTCTGCGTGGAGGGAGGGGGAGGGGGAATCGAGAGGAGGGGGGGTGTAGTGTTGATAGTTACTGGTGGGGATGGAACTGGCTGTTGATTTCACACCTGCGTGCTGTATGATGTGGCAAACTGACATTATTTCATAAATGAAAAACTGTGCATGCACCCTATTTGCTATGAAATAAACAAGGGCAAGACCTTTTGAGCGCTGTATATGTTCAAATTCAAACTTCGTCCCACATTTCACCTGACTGATAGGGCCTACAACCCACTGAGCAGGCGAATTTTGTATCACGCCAACATGGCAATCCAAAGATCCCGTAATATATTGAAGAAAGAGCGACTGTGGACGTGGTATGTTGACAAACACAGGTTAACCGCTACATTCAGGGGCCTTGCTAAACGCGATGCCAAGGCTCAGGCCATTGCAGTTCCCTTTCGCAAGGCGTCGTACAACGAGAAAAACAAGACAAACATCATGGCTAACTACAAACAACCATGATTCTCAATTAATGTTCCTAATTATCGCTATGAAAACATGGAACATGAACAGAACGTAACCTTGCATGCGGCAGATAACGAGCAGACAACAAAACCAAATTGCAAAACCTTTATCTTGTTTTCCTTAATAATTCGTAACTCACCCGCCGGCTTAGGAATCACCCTGTTACAACACCGGCCATCGTCCTATTGTCTCAACAATTATACAATTGTTTTTGGCTCACGTAAGTGTAGCCTGTGCGATGCTAACTTTTGTCTGTCTGTGCGTGCGTGCGTGCGTGCGTGCGTATGTATGTATGTATGTCTGTGGTAGAAACTTTAACATTTGAAGACGTCATATTACATTGACGTCACATTATGACGTACGAGGGTTAGACGTCACGCGATGGAATTACTGAAAGTCTCGGTGATTGTTATTATGAGCGGGCCGAGACTATTTGGCAGTCGTGTCCCTGTAAGTAGGCTACATGCAGACAGACAGATCTATATCTAGTGTCTCCCTTTCTTGCACAGTTTCACCTGTGCTCTTTCTCTGTGTGTGTGTGTGTGTGTGTGTGTGTGTGTGTGTGTGTGTGTGTGTGTGTGTGTGTGTGTGTGTGTGTGTGTGTGTGTGTGTGTGTACTGTGTGTGTGTATGTGTGACGGAGTGATTGAGTTTGTGTTAATGTTTGTCGATTTCTTACGTGAGCCTTGAAGGCTTCGCCTCTTGTATGAATGGATATTTCCATTCGTTGGCGTTTTGAAGGCTTGCCCTTTTGTTCTCTGTTCTTTCTTTATGAGTATGAAATATACAAACTTAATATGTACACCTGAATTGAACATTCATTTATATATTCTTTTCTTTAACGACAGAAGTACAGGCGTACGTAAAACCTTCGGTCTTTAACAATTAACAAAATAAAATCGGAAATGTTCTATGTTAAGTGCTTGTTTCTAAGGTAACACAAAAAATCAATTTTATATAATTCATTTTTTCTGTAACCGTAAGACCAATGTTTTCCTCGTGTTTCTCTTCGAGTACAGGCGCCATTTTGTTTATCTGATTCTTCAATTCTTCAGATGATGTGTCAATTTAGTCTGTTCACTGCTTGCTTGCTTGTTTTTTTGTTTGCTTGCTTTCTTGCTTGCATGATTGATGAATTGAGTGAGTGAGTGAGTGAGTGAGTGAGTGCGAGATGGTTGTAGCTGGCAGATTAGCAAGGTTTTTTCTAGTTTTGTTTTTTGTTTTGACCACTGTTGCATGCAGGCTGCTACAACCCTGACTTTTTTTTTACTCTTTTTTTTTTATCGTTTCCCTTCTTTAAACGGGCGGGGAACATCCTTCTGGCTGATAGGCAAGTTGGTTTGCTGGTCGGTTTGCTAGAGGGGTGGGGAGGGGGGGGGGGGGGGGCTGGTTGGTTTGATTACAGTCTACTAAAAGGCAGTGTTTGTTTTTGTTTGTAGCAGTCACAAAAATCTTATCATCTGCTCGGCTGTCAGGAAGAAGCAATGCGGGACACGGTTGCGGTAAAAGAACGATACAACTTTCGAATCGTAAATGAAAAGGACTCGCGTGTCCATGTGAAATGACCATGCAGTCATGCTCGATTCCTCACGCGACCCGTATATGCAGACCTTCACCATAGGTCATGTTTACACAATAAAACTCGTCATAAACAAATAACAAGTCGCGTGAAGCGAAATAAATACATTTAGTCAATCTGTCGAACTCACAGAAAGAAACAGAATGCACTGCGGCATGTCATAACAAGTCGCGTAAGGCGAAATTACTACATTTAGTCAAGCTGTGGAACTCACAGAATGAAACTGAACGCACTGCATTTTTTCACAATGACCGTAATCCGCCGCTCGTGCAAAAGGCAGTGAAATTAACGAGCCTGTTTAGCGCAGTAGTGGTTGCGATGAGCTGCATAGCACGCTTTTCTGTACCTCTCTTCGTTTTTAACTTTCTGAGCGTGTTTTTAATCCAAACATATCATATCTATATGTTTTTGGAATCAGGAATCGACAAGGAATAAGATAAAATTGTTTTTAAATCGATTTCGGAAATTTTATTTTTTGATCATAATTTTTATATTTGTAATTTTCAGAGCTTGTTTTTAATCCGAATATAACATATTTATATATTTTTGGAATCAGAAAATAATGAAGAATAAGATGAACGTAAGTTTGGATCATTTTATAAAAAAATGATTTTAATTACAATTTTCAGATTTTTAATGACCAAAGTCATTAATTAATGTTTAAGCCTCCAAGCTGAAATGCAATACCAAAGTCCGGCCTTCGTCGAAGATTGCTTGGCCAAAATTTCAATCAATTGATAGAAAAATGAGGGTGTGACAGTGCCGCCTCAACTTTTACAAAAAGCCGGATATGACGTCATCAAAGACATTTATCCAAAATATGAAATAAGAGTCTGGTGATATCATACCCAGGAACTCTCATGTAAAATTTCATAAAGATCGGTCCAGTAGTTTACTCTGAATCGCTCTACACACACACACATACACACACACACAGAGACAGACAGACAGACAAACAGACAGACAGACAGACAGGCACGCACGCACACACATACACACACACACACATACACACACACACACACACACACACAAACTGTTAGGAAACGCTACCGTTGCTGAGCTTTGGTTCAGTTTTGTGTGTTGCGTGTAGTTGACTTATTTGTACTTTGTGGGAAAGTACCGATATTATATTTTGTAAACACAATATTTATGCTTGGACGAGAATGCAGGTGAACTTTCTAGTCCTGTCAAAACAAGTTGTTTACCATGCTGTTTTAGTCGTGAGTTCGTGGCGTTCGTTCGGATTAAGTGTGTCGGCGCTTTTGATGTACGTCAGAGAGAATGTCGCTAGTTTAGTCCATGCACGGCTCGTATAATGTAGTTGTATCGTGTTCGGTCTGGAATATTCTCGAGATTGAGTATTTACTATATATGCCAGCGCGATTTGAATGTTAAAAAAGCTTCTATTTGAGTTCTGCTACGATGTGCAGTTGTATGTATTGAATGCTGAATAAATCCTCGAACTCAATTTGACGAGTTGTTTTCTGTTGCTGCGAAGACGGGCGACGTAGAATAAAAGAACACAACTATACGACGTTTGAGAACTTGTGGCAATCTCAAGTGTCGTGTAACAATTGGGAGCCAAGCCGGGATCTACGTTTAACGCCAAGGGTTTTCCAGTAACAAGGACCAGTGTCAAGACAGTCACAGGAGGTAGCCATCAATCGGGTGTATCCTGAGGGATCAGTATTGAGACTACGGAACCGTGGATTCGGTGTGACTGGTGAAGAGTTTGGTAATCGCCGCAGCTCGGTACGGTGAGCGACGCCGGAGTGTATCGGGATTACAGAGGTTAGCTGCCGTTTGGACGAGACGGACTTCGTCGCGGAGCTAGTGCATTAATACTACGAAATACGACTGAGGTACGTCGTGTACGTATCGTGAGCAGAGTGCGCCGTCACGTTAGACGAGGAGGGTGGCAGCCTGCGTCTACGAAGGTGAACAGCGACGAGAGAAGCATCGGAGGTGCAGTAGAGACTGTGTTCTTTAGAAGACTACATTCGTCTACGTTCGGGGCTGTGAAAGAATACAGACGAACGCACCGGAAAAGACCAGAATGGCTGAGTTCTGGGCAAAAGGAATTGAACTGGGACTAAAAGGCAAGCAGTTGACGGAGTTCGTCGAGTCCCAGACACGACTGCTGGCGCAGCGTGAAGAAAGACAAGCGCAGCGTGAGCGAGAAGAAAAAGAAAGACAAGCGCAGCGTGAGCGAGAAGAAAAAGAAAGACAAGCGCATCGTGAAGAAAGACAAGCGCAGCGTGAGCGTGAAGAACGACAAGCGCAGCGTGAGCGTGAAGAAAGAGAAAGAGAAGCACAGCGTGAAGAAAGGAAAATGGAGCTGAAACGCGTAGAGCTCCAGATAGAAATGGAGACCAAGCGCTTAGAGCTTCAGACAGAAATGGTGCGTGTTCAAAATGAGCACGAGGCACCACGCCAAAGAGATAACCAGCAGCAAATGCTACACAGGGCACCGAAACTTCCAGCATTCGCTGACGGGAAGGACCAGATCGACTGCTACCTTGCAAGATTCGAGAGGTTCGCTGAGAGTGCTAGATGGCAGCGCGACGACTGGGCGATTCAACTCAGCGCACATTTGACTGGGGCAGCACTTGAGGTCTACACTAGACTCTCAAACGATGACGCCAGAGACTATGATGTACTGAAGGAAGCTCTGTTGCGTTGCTACAACTTCACTGAAAGGGGCTACCGTCAACGCTTCCGCGAATGCCAGCCATTGTCTGGAGAGACACCGAGCCAGTTTGTGGAGCGCCTGTCGTCATACCTGCAGAAGTGGGTGGAGTTATCAGGTGAAGAGCAGTCATACGAGAGTCTGCGGGACTTGATCGTGAAGGAGCAGTTCCTTAATGCCTGCCCGAAGGACCTGGCGACCCGCTTGGAAGAGCAAAAACTGCGGGGTTTGAAGGACATTACTGATGCTGCTGAGCGTTATCTCATTGCTCATGGAAGGACCCTGGGGACGTCAAAGTCATCGAAACCTTTCCAGAAGAGCGGAAACCAGGCAAACCAACCTGCCAAGGGACAAACTGAGTCCGCACCATCATCCAATGAAGGGCAGAACATAACGTGTTTCCATTGCAATGCCAAGGGTCACCGAGTCGCCAACTGTCCCCAAAAGAAAAATAACGGACATGTCAATGACAAAGCGCAAGAACATCGACGGAGATATTACGACAACAAGAGGCAAACGAGTGGCTCGAACCAACAAGTATGTGCGAGCAGCGTCATACTTCCAAGGGCTGCCGAGCAAGTGGCTACACCATCGGACGTGGAAGAATGTTTATTCCCCCCTCTGCTTCTTTACCTCTGTAAACTTGTAGAGCTAGTTATTTTTCGATAATGACCCAGCAACCAAACAAATAACGAGCCAGCAACAGCCTGAATCCTCGATAGCGCAATGGGTTGAGAAGCTGTTCTGTTTTGGTACTACTTTTGCGACTGAAAAGTTCCGAACGCTCTATACGTACGAAATATACATCTCTGGAGCAAACAATACAAACATACCGCATTTAAATTAACAACTACAGGCCTGAACACATGAATCTCCATATAAAATCCATGAGTTAGGTTGTTTTCTGAATCTAGATCTGCCGTGCACACACCGTTCATCACAAGCAAATTCCCAAGGCAAGTAACTCATACTCTTGCCGACAAGAGTAGTTCCCCTTCTTTTAACGCAGTTTCTTCGACAACACTGACTGCAATCCGACGGTCAGTTTTCAACAATATTTCATTTTATAAAAAGATCACACGCAACAAAATGCACACATCTCATCAATTTAAACAACATAAAGCGGTTTCATACACTATTTTCCCCAGAAAACTGAACTTCATACAGTAATTAACGTTGGAACACGGGTGCAAAAGTTCGTCTGCAAGTCCCATTTGACGAAAGAACATTATCCTAACACGATACTAAAACATAAACAGAACACACAATATCTGCCTTTACCGCCACAGCAGAATAACAGCATATCTGTGTACTTGATTTTAAATTTAGTCTAAAACAGGGAAACTGACAAGAAGTGTTAACAGAATGGAATGATTTGCACGGAACTATACAACCGCGCATTAATCGATCGCCTGCGCAGGTTGACTGGTTGAGTGATTCGGATTCGATCAAACTTTCGCACAAAAACTCCTGTTTTCTTTGAATAACTGAAGAAAGGAGGAATAAAGAGGTTACACACCTCGTCTCAGTAATTATTAAAAATAATGGTCTCAGTTCGCGGTCATGAAAAAGCTCGCTGAAGCTCGCATTTTTCATGATCCGCCAACTTCGACCATTATTTATAATAATCACTGAGACTCGGCATGTAACCTCTACATATCTTATGGCCAGCTTCTACTCGCCAATGGCAAGGCAATCTCTGTTGTCGCCAGCGCAGCTGTGTCAGTGACGAACATGCCCGTGTCGAAGGGATTTGTTGAGAAGCAGGAAGTGACTGTTCTCAGAGATTCGGGCTGCAATGGGGTCATCGTCAAAGAGGATCTGGTGCCAACAGAGAAGTTCACTGGTGACTTCAAGTGGACGCTCATGGCTGACAGCAAATGCGTGAAGGCACCAGTGGTAAAAATCCAGATCGATACTCCATACTTCACCGGAGAAGTTGAGGCCGTCTGCCTGAAGAAGCCCTTGTACGATCTACTAATTGGGAATATTGGGGGTGCGAGACGTCCTGATGACCCTGATTTCGAATGGAGAATGGGCTCAGCTCAGCCTGCTGCTGAGGAGGAAGACCCACTGCCATTCGCGAATGAAGATGTCAGCGAACTGTTACGAGATGACAGAGCAACTGTGCATCGCCGCGACCAGCCGCAGGTTGTAAGCGCTGTGACGACCAGAGCCCAGGCGAAGAAGGACAAAACAACTACGCCACTCAGGGTCACCAACAGTTCTGCAACTGCTGTCGTGGACAGGGATCGGCTGATTCAGCTACAGGAAGCTGATTCGACCTTAACAAAGTACAGGAGTCGTCCTGTCAAGGAGATGACTAAGGGCGAAGGCACTGTGCAATTTGAAGTGAAGGCCAAGATTCTGTACAGAGTGTTCCAGCATGCGAGAGTCAACGGTGGGAAGCCATTACGTCAAGTTCTGGTGCCTCAACCACTTAGGCGCCAGGTGATGGAGGTGGCCCACGACTCTATTATGGGAGGTCACCTGGGGGTCAAGAAGACATCGGACAGAATCCAGGCTGCGTTTTACTGGCCAGGACTGCATGCAGATGTGACTCGATTCTGCCGATCGTGCGATATTTGCCAGAAAACCATACCTCGAGGAAGGGTCCCGAAAGTGCCGTTGCAGAAGATGCCTTTGATCGACCGACCTTTCAAGAGGGTGGCCATTGACCTCATCGGCGAGATCAAACCGCCAAGTGAAGCGGGTCATCGTTGGGTACTGACCCTGGTAGACTATGCAACCAGGTACCCAGAAGCCGTGCCTCTGAAGAAAATTGACACCGAGACTGTTGCCGAGGCACTTGTGGACATTTTCAGCAGAATTGGGGTTCCTGAAGAGATCCTCACAGACCTGGGGACACAGTTTGTCTCTGAATGCATGGAAGAGGTCAATAGGCTGCTGAGCATTCGTCACTTGACTACGACACCCTATCACCCGATGTGCAATGGGCTGGTCGAAAAATTCAATGCGACGCTGAAGTCCACGCTGAAGAAACTATGCAGTGAGCAGCCAAGGCAGTGGCATCGCTACATCAATGCCTTGCTGTTTGCATACAGGGAGGTGCCACAAGAGTCCACTGGATTCTCCCCGTTCGAGCTGATGTACGGGCGGACCGTGAGAGGCCCGATGCAGATACTAAAGGAATTGTGGACGAAAGATGTGGACACACCTGAAGTGAAGAACAGTTACCAGTACGTGTTCGAGTTGCGAGAGAAACTGGAGGAGACTCTCGAGATTGCGAGAGAAAACTTGAGAAAGTCTCAGGATAGTGGAAAGCACTACTACGACCGCAAAGCCGTAAACAGGAAGTTTACACCAGGTAACAAAGTGCTGATACTGCTCCCCACTGATCACAACAAACTACTGATGCAGTGGAAAGGCCCATACGAGGTTGAGGCCGTGGTAGGGATCAACGACTACAAGGTGAATGTCGGCAAGAAGTCCAAGATCTACCACGCTAACCTCCTGAAACTGTATGTGGAGAGACCTCCGGAAGCAGTACAGGTCGCAGCAAGTGTGGAAGAACCAGCCGAACTAGACGAGTTCGACGGTGAGGAACTACTGGAGTTGGGAGACCTCCACAAGAAAGAGGGAGTGGATGACGTCAAGCTAGGACCTGACCTGACAGAAGACCAGCAGAAGGAGCTGCATGATTTTATGGGCGACTTCACCCATAGGTTCTCTGATGTTCCAGGCTCTACGTCCTTGGTCGAACATGAAGTCCACCTCACATCTGACGTTCCTGTTCGCTCAAAACCATACCCTATCCCGTTTCAGGCTCGGGAATCCTTGAAGAAGGACATCGACAACATGTTGAAGATGGGGGTCATCCGTGAGTCATCATCCCCTTACTCATCTCCCGTTGTTGTTGTCAAGAAGAAAGACGGTACAAACAGGGTATGCATTGACTTCAGGAAAGTCAATAAGATCACCGTGTTTGACCCTGAACCAATGCCGACGGCAACTGATCTATTCCGACAGTTAACCGGCAGTAAGATCTTCTCGAAGATCGATCTCAGCAAGGGATATTGGCAGATTCCTGTGCGCGAAGAGGACATACCAAAGACCACCTTTGCAACTCCAGACGGAACGTATGAGTGCCTGCGGATGCCTTTTGGCATGGTGAACAGTGGTGCTACCCTTACGAGGGGAATGCGAAAAATGCTCAAAGGAATGAAGAATGTTGTGTACTACTGGGATGATCTGCTAGTCCACACGGAGACCTTTGCGGAGCATCTGGAGACTTTGAGGGAACTGTTTTCCCGCCTGACAAAAGCCAATCTGACCGTGAGACCCAGCAAGTGCATTTTGGGGACCGACAACGTTGACTTCATAGGTCATTCACTGAAGGAAGGTCAAAAGGGGCTTTTGTTGGAAAACGTCACCAAGATCCTCAATGCGCCACGTCCTGAAACCAAGAAGCAGGTGCGATCCTTCCTTGGATTGGCTGGGTACTACAGAGAGTTCATTCCAAACTTCGCCGCCATAACGGCGCCTTTGTCGGACATGACCCGAAAAGGATGCCCCAACCGAATACTCTGGGGACCAGCTCAGGAGAAGGCATACCAGACCGTGCGCGACCTGATGTCACGAGACCCGGTGCTACGCCTTCCTGATACTGCCAAAGAGTTCATCTTGCGTACAGACGCATCGGACGAGGGGATCGGCGCCATGCTGATGCAAGAGCATGGAGGTAAACCGTTTCCGGTCAGCTATGCCAGCAAGAAGCTGTCAGGAGCCGAGAAGAACTACTCGACCATGGAGAAAGAGTGTTTAGCCATCGTGTGGGGAATCAAGAAATTTGAACTCTACCTCCAAGGGGTGAAATTCGTGCTTCAGACTGATCACAAACCCCTCACCTACCTGAACTCTGCAAAGTTTGTAAATAATCGTATCATGAGGTGGGTGATGTACTTGCAGAACTTTGATATGCGAGTGGAATCGATCAAGGGTTCAGACAATGTTGGAGCAGATTTTCTCAGCCGAGTATGTGAGTAAAACTGTGTTCATTCTCCAACAGACTAATGTACATACCTGGATTTCAATCTGTTATGTATACATAATATGTGTACAGGTAGCGTTTCAATGATTGAAAGAAATTAGGTAAATTTCTTCTGGTGTTGGGGGTAATGTTAGGAAACGCTACCGTTGCTGAGCTTTGGTTCAGTTTTGTGTGTTGCGTGTAGTTGACTTATTTGTACTTTGTGGGAAAGTACCGATATTATATTTTGTAAACACAATATTTATGCTTGGACGAGAATGCAGGTGAACTTTCTAGTCCTGTCAAAACAAGTTGTTTACCATGCTGTTTTAGTCGTGAGTTCGTGGCGTTCGTTCGGATTAAGTGTGTCGGCGCTTTTGATGTACGTCAGAGAGAATGTCGCTAGTTTAGTCCATGCACGGCTCGTATAATGTAGTTGTATCGTGTTCGGTCTGGAATATTCTCGAGATTGAGTATTTACTATATATGCCAGCGCGATTTGAATGTTAAAAAAGCTTCTATTTGAGTTCTGCTACGATGTGCAGTTGTATGTATTGAATGCTGAATAAATCCTCGAACTCAATTTGACGAGTTGTTTTCTGTTGCTGCGAAGACGGGCGACGTAGAATAAAAGAACACAACTATACGACGTTTGAGAACTTGTGGCAATCTCAAGTGTCGTGTAACACACACACACACACACACCACGACCCTCGTCTCGATTCCCCCTCTATGTTAAAACATTTAGTCAAAACTTGACTAAATGTAAAAATAGCTGTGTGAGATTACCCGCGGCCGGTGTCACGAACTGAAAACTCTGCCTGAACAATCCATCTCATTGCGGTCAATGCGCATGCGCTAACATGGGGAGATTAATCAGGTCGTGAACAACCTAACCCTAACCCGAACCCTTACCTTAACCCTAACCCTAATCCTAACCCTAATCCTAACCCTAACCCTAACCCATGGTTCGTTCGGTCAAAGGGTCGCATTTTTTAAGTCCAAGATTGGCGCATGCGCATTGACCGCAATGAGAAGGATTGTCAAGTTCAACAGAGGTTTCAGTTCGTGACACCGGCTCTCTGAAGGCGGATCAAGCCAGTATAGCGCAGTAGTGTAAAGCGCTTCAAAGGGAAAGCGCGCTTTTCTCTATCATTACTAACTTTCTGATCTGGTTTATATTTGATCCAAACATAATACTTATTTTTTTGAAATCAGAAAAGGATAAAGAATCGGATAACATTGTTTTTGGATCGATTAAGAAAATTTTATTTTAATTAGATTTGTAAATTTGTAATGAACAAACTCTTGAATTTATTTGTTAGCTTCCAAGCTGAAATGCAATCCGATAGTCCGGTCTTCGAAGACTGCTTGACCAACATTTCAATCAATTTGGTTGAAAAATGAGGGTGTGACAGTGACAAATAAACAATAAATCAAACGATGATATATAATGAATGGATGAATTAATTCGGTAGTTCAACAGTATCGTCGTCATCATTGTCATCATCATCATCATCGTCGTCATCGTCACAGAATTGATTACGACAGACGAACAGGGTTTGACCCTGCTACTCTGCAGGAACAGAACACGTCTTTTTTGAGAGAAAAAATAAGTTGCCGTTGCAGACTGACAGACAGACTGTACTTGGCCACATTATTATTATTTTTTTTTTTTATCATGTGGTCGCCTACGACAAAACAAACGGCAGAGGGTGCAATCAAACCCGCAGTGGACGGATCCAGAACTCGCGCAGAATGCATAGTATTACCATAAAGTTTGTATATAACATTTTCATAATTTCACCATTTTCGGCAAAAAGCCCAAACCGCATGGGCACGATGCATCTGGATTCTGCGACTTAGCAAAAATAAGTGACAGATGTTCACCGGAAGTGCGTCTCTATCATTTGCCCCGGGATGTTATCTCCCCTGAAAGTTACTGCTCTCTACGTATGCCTGGAGACAATCCTTTAATCGTGATACGGCAGAACTGAACATCACTATTGCGTCAATCTTCTGTCGTGATGAATATTGGGGGAGGTCGGATAATGTTTACCTGGCTACTATAGGCGCTGCTGATTCATTCACTTTCCCGAAGAGTTTTACTGCGGAAACCCATTCTGGCGGTAGCCTTGCGCACATATTTCGATGAATCATATGCGTAGATTTTGGGAGGAAGCACACTGCACATAGCATCTGGTATAGTTTTACGGAAAGTAGTTCGAGAACTTCACCTTTTAATGTACATAATGGAACTCTCTCTCTCTGTCTCTCTGTCTCTGTCTCTGTCTGTCTCTCTCTGTCTCTCTGTCTCTGTCTCTGTCTCTCTCTCTCTCTTTCTCTTTCTCTCTCTCCCTATGGGCACACACACACACACACACACACACACACACACACACACACACACACACACAAACACACACAAACAAACGCACACACACACACAAACACACACACACACACACACACAAACAAACGCACACGCACATACAAACACACACGCACACACACGCACACACACACACAAACACACACACACACACACACACACACAGCAGAGGGAGAGAGAGAGTATGAGAGAGAGAAAGAGAGAGGGTCAGACAGACAGACAGACAGAGAGACACACAAATGTACTTATCTGCATATTCAAACATGATTTTTAAAGTTCTCTTCTCATGCTATGACCTATGTGCA
>NW_027127087.1:0-5000 GCF_037325665.1 Littorina saxatilis
GCAGTAACTGCCAGAATATCTGTCTCTAGACCAAGGAGATTTGATGTCGAACTAATAAATAATAAATAAACAAAAGAAATCCGTTCGAACAAAAAAACAAACAAACAAGTTGCGTGAAATCTCTCATCTTCCCTGTGTGTGTGTGTGTGTGTGTGTGTGTGTGTGGGTGTGTGTGTGTATGTGTGTGTGTGTGTGTGGGTGTGTGTGTGGGTGTGGGTGTGTGTGGGGAGTGTGTGTGTGTGGGGTGTGTGTGTATGTTTGTGTGTGGGTGTGTGTGTGGGGGGGTGTGGGTGTGTGTGTGTGGGTGTGTGTGTGTGTATGTGTGTGTGTGTGGGTGTGTGTGTGGGTGTGTGTGGGTGTGTGTGTGTGTGGGGTGTGTGTGTGTGTGCGTGTGTGTGTGTGTCTGTGTGTCTGTGTGTGCGTGATTCACATATCGGGTTTTACATGGGATAAGACCATCCCTCCATCATATAAACAAAAAGTGAACGGCCTTGGTGTTCTCTGTGCACAGTGGGAACTTTTTTTATGAATGAATTTCATAAATGTCACATACGGCATTATAAGCAAGTTATTCACAAAACAACTCTAACTCGCCAAAGCAAGCAGCCAGGGTGTTGATTTTTGGTATTTGTCTCAGTGGATAGATGGTCTCATCCCATGTAAAAGCCTGGCCAGATATGATATTGCTGTTTACACACAGTCCGACTTTCAACATCACAAACGAAACTACACCGGAGACCTTTTGAAGAGGACGAGTGGTATTAGGATAACACATATGGGTTGTCTCCCTGCACTGATCTTCACTGAAAGAGTTCTGCAGTCTTGTACGACACATGTAACAAAAAAAGAGAACCCCGCGGGTAAAACTTTACCTCAGAAAAAAATATACACTTGAGACAAAGAGATGACAGCAAAGGAGAGGCTACTTTGTTTTTTTAACAACTAGTATAGTAGCTTGTTGCCTCAATGTCTGCTCTTGAAAACTCACACGCGAGCACTTAGGGCCAACCACTGAGTCATTTCAGCCATTTTCAAAGTTCCAGAATAGTTATTTCAATCACTTCTTGACCTCAAAGGGTAACAATATCTAGATGCCTAACTCGATCCATTCTGATTACATCGCTCAACGGCTTTAGCCAATTATCTCTCTGACCGGACGCGAAACTCCTACGCGAATCTATCAAAACAAGTTATCTCCCATATGTTGTTTGCGAGACGTGTTCGCGAGACGAAAATAATTGCAGATTGGCCGACTTCGACAGTGATCTCCGTTCTGTTCTTCACAGTTATGATAAAGACATCGTTCCCAGGTCAAAACAAGTCGAAATTTTGGGACTGCTGCCGGAAGGAGACCGTAATATATGGTTGAATCACTACAGAAAAAATCGTCTGCTTCAACGAACGCCGAAACCAAACGGTTGATTATCACGTGACACTTTTGCCATATTTAGAGTTGTTTGCACAGTAAATACAGCCGCGAAAAAAAATAGCTCCCTTGAAACTGTCTTACAAATCAATTCCTTTGTAATTTAAAAATTACACAACACTATGAAAAATATTTATCGACGATCGCGATTCTGCTTATATCAATAACATTACAAAAAGCTCTAAATATGTAAAAAAAAAAAAATCGGTTTCCTTGCCAGACAAGGAAACTCAAGGCATCCTGTCAGGGAGAGAATGAGCCGAACTCATTTTGACCTGAGGTCAGGATGAACTCGATCGTATTGGAGTAGGTAAATGAGATAAACCCCAGACAGTCCGGGGGCGGTGTGCACGAAAGAGTGCTCAACTGGGTGGGACCGAAGCAGTGAGACCGATTGCTTGAAATCTCAAACAAATTTCAATTCCTCCCAATCCGACCCAGCGCTTCGTGGGTACCATCCAGTGGGGCATTTTCACGTGCATACGACCCCCGGTTGCCGCGCCTGTTTACTTTGGTATAACTCGCCAGATCGAAATCAGCGTCTTATTGTTGTAGTCCAGTGCACGAAGGTAATACGGAGGGGAGAAATTTGGCCGAGACAGCAATACGACGAGCGGAAAGATTGTTTTCATCAATTACGGTTTTTGCTTGAATTCATAACCTCAAAATCTGCATGTATATTTCACATACATGCAGATTTTGATGATAAGCTTTTGTACGAAAAGTGGAAAGGAATCTGTCAGACAAAACTTGGTCGTTATTTTGAGGTTGTCTTTAGGGGTTGTTAGAGGAGGTTTCACTGTAGAATGATTAGTTAAGATACGCCGTTGCGCTCGTCGTATGAGCGAAATGTGTATCCCTTTCAGCTAATATTGTTTGTGGGTTAAGCCTCAGGGATTCTGTGATTTTGATCTAATCCTCTTTCCTGTAAAAAACCCAAATGAGCTCTCAATAAAAGGGCAACGTCTCCTCGCCACACATACGCACACGCAAACACTCACACTCGCACACACACACACACACACACACACACACACACACACACAAACACGTACAACCACACACAGACACACAGACACATACGCACGCACACTCACACACACACACACACACACACACACACGCACGCACACCCTCACAAAAACATACGCTCGCACACCCACATCCGCAATCCCGCACACACACACACACACACACACACGTACAACCACACACATACACACAGACACATACGCACGCACACTCACACACACACACACACACACACACACGCACGCACACCCTCACAAAAACATACGCTCGCACACCCACATCCGCAATCCCGCACACACACACACACACACACACACACACACTAGACCGTGCCATACAGACAGCCCGACAGACAGACTAAAACAGGCAGCGACAAAGACAGAAAGAACACGAAAAGAAAGAACAAAAGACGAAGAAAGAAGCGCCGCACGGAAACATTTGTTTATATAAACGCTGATATTGCTGCCAACACAGTTACACCCCAGGCATCAAAACATACCACCAGGGACGTATTACTCTTTGTACATGCCAGCATCAATTGACTCCAGTGGGTCGCAGTGCTTCCTAAACTACCTTTTCACCGCTGCCTGAAATGTAGTTAGAAACGAGGCTAATTCGATAAGCTGACCCAGTGTTTTAGAAGGTCACCGGCAACGCCTAGCCGTAGTCTCGAGCAGCCCAGACGGCTCTCGTTCAAAATCTCGACGTCGAGGATGCTAGTGACCGAGACTTGCAATGACGTCCACTGGTACGAGCGGGGTCATCACAGCTCATCCTTGTCAATCTAATTATCGTGGCTTTCTTCTCATGTCCTAGCGCGTCAAGGAAACAAAAGGCCAGTTTTAATGTTGACCTTGCGTAACGCAAATGTTATTCGATCGAGATACAAAATAGTGTGCGAGGAAAATCGCCTCATTTTAAAACCAAGAAAGGTTTCCGCATAATGATAATACGAGAATTTATAACGCGCACATATCTCACCACAAGGCGACTCAAGGCGTCCACCATTTCGCTCACACTGTTCCACCATTACATCCTACTGGCCTACTGCGGCAACGACGCAACAGCAAACTCAAGATTAAATCAAGGCAGAGGTCCGTAATGAAGAGCACTCGACATTTCTTTCATTTGTCAAAACAAAAGCTGTTTCGCAAAGGATTGCATTCTGTCCAAAAGAGAACTGGACAACACAAAAAAGCAACCTGCGCTGGGTTAAAACATGTCAGTGTTTGGAAATGAACAAGAGAAAAAAAATCAGATCTAAATCTCAGAGCACAGAGACACAGACAGACACACAGACAGACAAACACAGTCAGATAGACAGACAGACAGAAACAGTGACAGTGACAGTGATTGTGACAGAGACAGATAGACAGACAGAGACACTGAAACCTATACTGAGGTATTAGGCAGATAGAAAGAGAGAGGGGGGGAGAAATAGAGAGAAAGAGACAGAGACAGAGACGGAGAGACAGAGACAGAAAGACAGAGACAGAAAGGCAAAGACAGAGAGACAGAAACAAGAAGACAGAGACAGAGAGCATGGGGAGAGAAGCCAAGGAGGCTCGGATCTTGACCACTTGTATGCTTACTGTGGACAAAGGGGCGGGCAGGGGTCACATCGCGTTTACACTTCGTTTACTCCATTGGGAGTGATGCGCCGAAAGCGCTCAATCTGTAAGTGTGGGCTATTGATTCATCTGGCGGTACGTTTCCAGAAAAATGCACACTGTACGTTCCTCCATCACATCCCACTGATGTTTTCTGTCTGTCAAAGCCAAAAGGGACATCGAACGCAGAAGGGACAAAAAGTTTGAAAGTCAGAAACAGAGTAAGACCAGCTCGGAACACGAGTAGGAAGTCGACTTTGAGAGAATCTAACCAACTGCAAGGACGTGGGGAGGCGGCAAAACGCTTAAAGTTATTTCAAATCTCCGTAACTTATTGTCATATCCCCATAAATATATTAGCGGAGTTTTAGTGTAAAGTAAAACAAGTCGCGTAAGGCGAAAATACAACATTTAGTCAAGTAGCTGTCGAACTCACAGAATGAAACTAAACGCAATGCAACGCAGCAAGACCGTATACTCGTAACATCGTCAGTCCACCGCTCACGGCAAAGGCAGTGAAATTGACAAGAAGAGCGGGGTAGTAGTTGCGCTGAGAACGATAGCACGCTTTTCTGTACCTCTCTTCGTTTTAACTTTCTGAGCGTGTTTTTAATCCAAACATATAATATCTATATGTTTTTGGAATCAGGAACCGACAAGGAATAAGATGAAAGTGTTTTTAAATTGATTTCGACAATTTAATTTTGATAATAATTTTTATATATTTAATTTTCAGAGCTTGTTTTTAATCCAAATATAACATATTTATATGTTTTTGGAATCAGCAAATGATGGAAAATAAGATGAACGTAAATTTGGATCGTTTTATAAAAGAAATATTTTTTTTACAATTTTCAGATTTTTAATGACCAAAGTCATTAATTAATTTTTAAGCCACCACGCTGAAATGCAATACCGAAGTCCGAGCTTCG
>NW_027127087.1:10000-33226 GCF_037325665.1 Littorina saxatilis
AGTCGATCGCCGAATTTGGCAACTTTGTTTTAATTTGCACAAAAGTCAAAACATTTAAAGTACAAAATCGCCACTTTGTAGAAGGGTCATTCATAGGCTGAAATGTATGTCATCTAAATTTAAAGAGATTCGGTCAACAGATGTAGAAGTTATTAGCATTTTCGAGGGTTGCATTTTTTGGGGGTCACCTTTCAAGTGACCTGGCGGCCTACTTTGGCAGCGTGGGCAACCGACTTGCTATATAGTATATACGAAGGATGTCTGCGAGTGTCTTAACTCTAGGAAGATTCTGCTTTCATTTCGCTTGATTCATTACAGAAATTCAATTTCAAGACCGGTTTATTTGACTGAACCTACAGATTTACCGGCACCAGTCTGTCTGCTGCTAATCCAACACGTCTCGAAAGTGTGTCTGTTTTGAGAGAGAGAGAGAGAGAGAGAGAGAGAGAGAGAGAGAGAGAGAGAGAGAGAGAGAGAGAGAGAGAGAGAGAGAGAGAGAGAGAGAGAGAGAGAGAGAGAGAGAGAGAGAGTGAGAGCGAGAGTGTGAGAGATCAGAGAGTGAGAGACAGACAGAGACATAGACAGAGCAGTTTTTAAAAAGAATGTATTGCTGCGTGACAAACCGATGAAGTACAGACAATTTGACCCCCCCCCCCCTCCGTTTTTTAATGTGTCCATCAAATCAGAACTAGAACGATACTCTCTATACAACTGATGTTATACAGATTCCAACATTGGCAATAAGTCATCACCAATCTTTATGTTTCAGTAGACTCTCTCGATCCATGTTTTGAGATTACCTGCCTGGCCGGAAGTGGGATTTATAAAACGGTTGACGCTTACAAATACAAACACAGCCACGTACGTACTAAAAGAACAAAAGAAAGGAAGCAAATCGAGCACGAGCGTAGCAGAATACCATCTCGTTAATTGTTCCCTTAACACTCTAACTATCCCTACTGAGGTAACTATAGCCACTCCTACTGTCGGTCATTTACTTTAATCTCCGGACATTCACCGGCAATACGGCCTTCGTCAAACAGCTGACCGCAAGAACTTAAAGGTACCTAGCTTTTTTTTGTGCTAAATTTGATTTGCAGACTGGCAACGTATCAGTTACAGAGTTAGATCAGCAACCACTCAAAACTAATAAATACGTTTTTACCGGGAAAATCCAGGACGGCGGCCCCATATTACAACTTACTTGAATCATTGTATTCCAATTGAATTAATTTTGCAAATTGATATTAGCGTCTGCAAAGTTATAAATATAGTAGCCCCGAACATCCTATCTATGCAAAGGAAGCTGCGAGGCTGTTGAGTGTTAGTATGTGTTCAAGTGGTAGAAAGGTTATATCCCAAGTGAAAGCCCAGGCAAATCTATGGTGGCGTACCCGATCATAGTTTACACGAGAAGCAATTCAGTATCTTTGACCCAAACGACTGACTAACCTCGTTAATTTGCCCCATAGCCTGTGCCTTTGCTGGACGGGATCCAGACGTTAGTATCAACGTGTCATTAAGTTCCAGCTTGACAAAGCGGTCATCGTTTACACGGGAAGCAATTCGATATCTTTGACCCAAACGACTGGCCAACTTCGTTAATTTACCCCGTATCCTGTGCCTTTTCCGAACGGGATTCAGACGTAAGTATCAACGTGTCATTAAAGTTCCAGCTTGACAAAGCGGTCATCGTTTACACGGGATCTTTGACCCAAACGACTGACTAACCTCGTTAATTTGCCCCATAGCCTGTGCCTTTGCTGGAGGGATTCCGACATTAGTATCAACGTGTCTTTAAGTTCCAGCTTGACAAACCAGTCATCACTTACACGGGAAGCAATTCGGTATCTTTGACCCAAACGACTGACTAACCTCGTTAATTTGCCCCATAGCCTGTGCCTTTGCTGGAGGGATTCCGACATTAGTATCAACGTGTCTTTAAGTTCCAGCTTGACAAACCAGTCATCACTTACACGGTAAGGAATTCGGTATCTTTGACCCAAACGACTGACTAACCTCGTTAATTTGCCCCATAGCCTGTGCCTTTGCTGAACGGGATTCAGACGTAAGTATCAACGTGTCATTAAGTTCCAGCTTGACAAGCCGGTCATCGTTTACACGGGAAGCAATTCGGTATCTTTGACCCAAACGACTGGCCAACTTCGTTAATTTGCCCCATATCCTGTGCCTTTGCTGGAGAGATTCCGACATTAGTATCAACGTGTCATTAAAGTTCCAGCTTGACAAAGCGGTCATCGTTATCACGGGAAGCAATTCGGTATCTTTGACCCAAACGACTGGCCAACTTCGTTAATTTACCCCGTATCCTGTGCCTTTGCTGGACGGGATCCAGACGTTAGTATCAACGTGTCATTAAGTTCCAGCTTGACAATGTTATGTTATATGAAGTCTTATATCGCGCGCGTATCTCCAGACTCGGACTCAAGGCGCAGGGATCTATTTATGCCGTGTGAGATGGATTTTTTTACACAATACATCACGCATTCACATCGACCAGCAGATCGCAGCCATTTCGGCGCATATCCTACTTTTCACGGCCTATTATTCCAAGTCACACGGGTATTTTGGTGGACATTCTTTTATCTATGCCTATACAATTTTGCCAGGAAAGACCCTTTTGTCAATCGTGGGATCTTTAACGTGCACACCCAAATGTAGTGTACACGAGGGGACCTCGGTATTTCGTCTCATCCGAAAGACTAGCACTTGAACCCACCACCTAGGTTAGGAAAGGGGGAAGAAAATTACCCCCCGCGGGTTAGGGGGAGTCCCATATTGGTTGGGACTAGAAAGAATTTACCCGATGCTACCCAGCATGTCGTAAGAGGCGACTAACGGTTCTGTTTCTTCTCTTCTTTTGTCTTATTTCTGCCTTACCAGTCCTTTCACCTATATTTCCTTCCAAGAAAACTCTCCCTACTATTCCCTGCAGTTTTCCAATTTTTTTCTTGTTGTCTTATTTCTACCTGACTGGATCCATCACCTTTATTTCACTTACCAAAAGTCTTCTTTTTCACATCCTTATGATGTAATTTAATGTACGATGATATATTTGGTGTTTGATAGTGTATGATTGTTTGTTAGTTGTAGATTATAGTACGATGTTTGATGTTGTAATGTTTGTGCGTGTGTTATAATGCAATATGTTATGATGTAATGTGTGATGATGTATTCGGTGTTTGATAGTGGATGTATGCTTGTTAGTTGTAGATCTAGTACGATGTTTGAGGCTGTAATGTTTGTGCGGGTGTCATATGTAGCCGTACGAGGGTTCCAGTGTGTGAGTTGTGCATGGCCGGGCGCTAGAGTGCTGCATGAATGAGTAAGTGCATGTGGAGTTGTATGGCTGGGTGAATTGTGGGTTGCGTACGTCCGAGGGGCACATGTAGCCTGTGTGTCTGAAGTAGTGGGTATGTGTGCGTAAGGGTGTGTTGATATTGAACTTCAGTTGTTGCTTTGTAAATGTCTATGTATCAGTGTATTATGTCTTGCCACACACATGCCAAATTTCCTTGTATTGATGAGGACAATAAAATTTCTTGTATCTTGTGTATCTTGTATCTTATTTCTCTGCACCCCGCATGTCGTATGAGGCGACTAACGGATTCTGTTTCTCCTTTTACCCTTGTTAAGTGGTTCTTGTATAGAATATAGTCAATGTTTGTAAAGATTTTAGTCAAGCAGTATGTAAGAAATGTTTAGTCCTTTGTACTGGAAACTTGCATTCTCTCAGTAAGGTCATATATTGTACTACGTTGCAAGCCCCTGGAGCAATTTTTTTATTAGTGCTTTTGTGAACAAGAAACAATTAACAAGTGGCTCTATCCCATCTCCCCCCTTTCCCCTATCCCATCTCCCCCCTTTCCCCGTCGCGATATAACCTTGAATGGTTGAAAACGACGTTAAACACCAAATAAAGAAAGAAAGACAGAAAGGGGGAGAAAATTGCTAACGCCCTGACCCAGGGTCGAACTCCCAACCTCTCGCTTCCGAGCGCAAGTGCGTTACCACTCGGCCACCCAGACAAAGCGGTCATCGTTATCACGGGAAGCAATTCGGTATCTTTGACCCAAACGACTGGCCAACTTCGTTAATTTACCCCGTATCCTGTGCCTTTTCCGAACGAGATTCAGACGTAAGTATCAACGTGTCATTAAAGTTCCAGCTTGACAAAGCGGTCATCGTTTACACGGGAAGCAATTCGGTATCTTTGACCCAAACGACTGGCCAACTTCGTAAATTTGCCCCATATCCTGTGCCTTTTCTGAACGGGATTCAGTCGTAAGTATCAACGTGTCATTAAAGTTCCAGCTTGACAAAGCGGTCATCGTTTACACGGGAAGCAATTCGGTATCTTTGACCCAAACGACTGGCCAACTTCGTAAATTTGCCCCATATCCTGTGCCTTTGCTGGAGGGATTCCGACATTAGTATCAACGTGTCATGAAGTCTCAGCTTGACAGACTGACCGGCAGTCGGAAATCCTCCCAGCACCGCTGACCCCTTTGGTCCACTTCTTGTCTGGACAGTCAGCGGCTTCCTGTGTCCATCGAGGGTCTTTGGTGTGGACAGCAGGAGGATCAAAGGGCACCGCTGATCACTAGACAGATAGATATGTTGGCGACCTGATCAAACCCCAGCCCTCTCCTCGATATGAGGGACAAGAATGTCACTGACACTGTACCTAGATCTGGTATATGTGATGTGAACTGAGGGTGAGGGGTGGGCGTTAGGGTGGGGGGTGGTTTGTGTCGGCGTTCTGTCACAGACAGTTTAAAAAAAATGTTTTGATGAAGTTGCATTATTTTGTGATGTTCTCTAATCCGTAGAAGTCTTTGCGTTAGCAGCAATGTTTTTTCTTCTCACGAGGATAAAAGAGGTATGTTCTTGAAAAGATGAAAACAAAAAAGAAAGACAAGAAATACAACAACAACAACAACAAACAACAAACAACAAACAACAAACAACAACAAAGAAAAAGAAAAAAAAAGAAATCTCGTACATTTCCATCAACCTATACGCATAGCAGGAAGAATGTATACAAATATATCCTTTCCCTTTCCCAGTTGAGTACAATTAACAGAAATGAAAAAATTAAAGAAAAATAATGACGACCCACATAGCAGCAACAAGAGCAACAACAACAACAACACCAACAACAACAACAACAACAACAACAACAACAACAACAACAACAACAACAACAACAACAACAAAGACAAAAGTAGTTGTTTATATAGATAGGGTTTGGAGTTTCCAGAGACGGGGAAGGGTACTTGCTGCAGTGAAACCTGGCTGCTTTCGTCGGTAAAACAAAAGATAATCTTCACCATGACCCAAATATTAATGCAATTCGATGCCACACTGCAATGAAAAACAGCTTTGTGGAGACGTCGAATGCATATGGGTGCGTCTCAGAAACTGATCCTTTTGTGTGTGCCATAATCAAATTAGCCCACAATTGAAACATACTGAATTTTAAATCATGATATTGGTATTTTTGAGAAGTAAAATGAATAAAGAAATAGTACAAACAAAACTGAGTATTTTGCATGATTATTATGAAGGTTGTTTTGCGAAAGAAATGATTAAATGCGTGAAAAATGGAGGTCTGATCTGTGACATGAACCATCAACTAGTTTTGTACCTCACTACAAGAATCGTTTAGAATGTCCAAGGACTGCTATTTTTGTTATGTGTGTTTGGTTTAAGTGTACTTGACAGTTGAAATGTTATTTTGTCCACAGAATTGTTTTTTTTAAACGAAATTAATCGCTTGAAAGTTTGCCATCACTGTCGTAACATAGGTTTCCACACGCGTGCAACAGCAACAAGTCCTAAATTTGAACTTTAGAATTTGCATATTCATCTTCAACACGATCTTGACATGAAAGGGCATAGAAACTCGCTAAGTTAAATGTTATTTAAGTATTATTTTCTCAAAATTGCATCTGCAAACTAAGTTGAAAGTTGCGCAATATGACATGCTTCTTCAAAATTCCGTTACGATGGTGAACGGTTTTGCAAATAATGTTCAGAGTTTTGAAGAAAGATAAGAACTATTTTGCGCGTAGTGACTTAGAGGTGCGGGTGACTACGCATGCGCAGTTACAGAGAGAAATAGTTCAGGTTCCAGCAGCGAAGAAAGATTTCGAGAATGTTTCCGAAGTCTGTGATTTTGTTACGACAGTGATCAACACCCAAGGTTATTAAGAAAAGGTGAGTTTTTGCTGCTATGATATTCTATGAAGTGAAAAATTAGGCTAAACATTTGTTAATAATAGTTTTTCTTTCGATTTCACGTAGTCAAAACTTGACTAAATGTTTTAACATAGAGGGGGAATCGAAACGAGGGTCGTGGTGTATGTGTGTGTATGTGTCTGTTTGTCTGTGCGTGTGTGTGTGTAGAGCGATTCAGACTAAACTACTTGACCGATCTTTATGAAATTTGACATGAGAGTTCCTGGGTATGATATCCCCGGACGTTTTTTTTTTTTCGACAAATACTTTTGATGACGTCATATCCGGTTTTTTGTAAAAGTTGAGGCGGCACTGTCACACCCTCATTTTTCAATTGAATTGATTGAAACTTGTGCAAAGCAATCTTCGACGAAGGCCGAACTTCGGTATTGCATTTCAGCTTGGTGGCTTAAAAATTAATTAATGACTTTGGCCATTAAAAATCTGAAAATTGTAATAATTTATTTTTTTTATATAAAACGATCCACATTTACGTTCATCTTATTTTACATCATTTCCTGATTCCAAAAACATATAAATATGTTATATTTGGATTAAAAACAAGCTCTGAAAATTAAAAATATAAAAAATTATGATCAAAATTAAATTTCCGAAATCCATTTAAAGGAACGGTAAGTGTCAATGTTTTCTTTAATTGTAAAAGTTGTATGTTCAATGGAATGGTAAGTCTGAACAAAATAATTACTTTATTTTGTTTTTAGCCAGTGAATGTGGATGCATCAAAATCTTGATAGACATTAAACAAATTCATGTTAGTGAAACTAGTACACATATTGCATCAATCTTTAGTTGAAATCGCAGGTACTTGCATGTTTCAGGTGCAAGAGATTCGACCTGATGAACTGGTGGTAACGTTCCTTCGAAGGAAACCGGAGGGGAACTACTATTGCTTTCCAGGGATCGATGATATTTCCTTAGTCCCTACATCTGATGCAACCATGATTCGTGACCCCACCTTCAATGCCAGGGGGCATTATTTCTTTTAAAATAAATTAATTAACTGCAAGTGGCAACTGTTCTATATGTAACCAATGCCTTTGGTTTATTGTCTTAACAATTGAATGAACCACTTTTAAACATTTGCATTCATCATGTCAAACCTTATAATACATGTCTGGTTGTTCGTTTCCGAGTTACGTCGGTGATGAACTTTTCATTAATGTTTCTCTTTTTTGGGGCAAAGTTTGCTTGATTTTGTCCAGCTTTTTTTCTTTCTGTTCCTGTTTTAGTGTTTGGCATTTTACCTAAGAAGAATCTGGTTGCAAAATCAGCTTCATTTAGTAAAGTTTGTGGGAAAAAGCATAACCGTTTCTTTGTTACAAAAGGGATGTTTCCATGTTACATCGGTGACCATTTTGCATTCTTTTGGGATAACTTTCTAACATTTTGTCTTGGAGCAACAAATCTTTGTATATATGCTATTGTGAAGGTTAAATGTCAATAAGACTGAATGAATGCCATGTATCAACATGTTCTGATCAGGATATCATTAATTAATTTTCATTTTTGTATTGAAATTTTGACGAATGCATGGAACTTTGAAAAAAACATTATTTTGTTGTTTGCATGTAGTCATTTCATATTGAACTCTATAATGGCTTGTGATTCAACAATAATAACTGAATAAAAGTCGTTTTCAGCCTTATAAATGCAGTTTTTTTGTCTTTCATTGTTTCCATGTTACACGGGTGATTTTGCACACATGGTAATAATGCTCAATATAATTATGGCAAACTAAAGGCAATGTTATATTTTTTCTTGTTTAAACTGAAAAGGTACACCCTGAGAAGTGTGTAAATAGTATTATGAACGTTTTCTGGGAAGATTTTACTTTTGGTGATAATGTCACAAACAGAGGACGAGATTCTGAGACGCACCCATATACGAATAAATGGCTGCCTTTTGAATCTGACACGAGATTACTCCTTAGCGAGGGGGAGAATGGGCACACAAGCAACCTTTTTGTCCAAGCTTGCTACATATAAAGTTGAAGCTACTCCAAGGCCATGCTGTTCCACAATGTATATTACTGCAATTCCGCTCACATCAAGTACTACCCCCTAGCTTTCTTTTGAAATCGTTGCCTATGCATTTGGTGCTGAAACCTCTGATTCTGAGCTTGATGTTTAAAGACGCAGTGGGTTCAAGACCATGCTTTTCTGCATCGTATACAACTGTACCGCCAGCCCATATCAAGTACTTACTACCAGCGCTCTTTTGAAATCGTTTTCTGTACATGTGCGTTTGGTGGTGAAGCATATCAGAGCATGATTGTCCTTTTGAATATGTGATGCTGTGGATCGTAAACGTGAGGATACTCGACCCTGCTGTCTTCACAACTAAGAGACCATGGAATTTCCCTCTGGCAGATGAACAGACAGGCAGATAAACGCGCGATACGCTACAGAACATAAACCGTTTTATCGAATGCTGTACAATTTAAATGAAGAACATCGCCCCTTGCAACTTCATGAAATCCATTTTTGATCAACCAACTTCATTTCCCAAGATTCTGTTCCGAATGTGAGGAAAAATGTAAACTGACAAAAAAGGAGGAAAAAAAGGCATACCGACACAGACAAACAAAAATACACACACACACACACACACACACACACACACACAAACACACACACACACACACACACACACACACACACACACACACACACGCGGTAACCCTACAACTCTCATGTAAAGTTGCATGAAGATCGGTCTAGCCATTTTCTCGGAATCGCTCTACACACACACACACACACACCACTCACACACACACACACACACACACACACACACACACACACACACACACACACACACACATAACACTCCCCCCCTACACACACACACACACGCCTTGGCCCACTATCATCACAGTGTATCGACCCTGTTATAAAGATGCTCATCCACTCTCATTACCACTCCGCTGATGACGACATAAAGTTGCCCAATTTGACAACTGGATATCAATTACATCCATGTTACGATACCAATCACACTGTCTGAGCCCTACTTGCCAAGCCCATGTCCACATCACCGAATCAGAGGACTACTTCGAAAGGCTCATTAGCACTGACAGGCTACAACACCACACCCTTTTTTGGTAAAAAGGTTTGAAAAATACAAAGTAATTCTTGATTTTGAAGGCTAGGAATATTATGTTGAATTTTATGCTTGAGAAACAGCTCTTGTATGTCCAGTTTGAAAAATACAAAGTAAATCTTGATTTGAAAGGAATTTTATGTGGAATTCTATACTCGTGAAACGGCTCATATGAGAAAAAAAACCCACTTATACCGTATGTCGAGTTTGAAAAATACAAAGTAAATCTTGATTGTATGCAAAATACTATACTCGTGAAACGGCTCCTATGGAGAAAACCCCCACTTATACCGTATGTCCAGTGGCAGTACATTTTTGATCAGTAACCACGTCGCATTTGCACCTCCCCGTTGAGAATGAGTACAGTTGTCCACACTAGCATTTATCCCTAAGTTCTCTAACCATGCTAACACCGGAACATAGGTGGCGCTTTACGAGGGACGACGTTCTGGTGTTTGCTCTGATATACACCACACACGAATTTCTTGTCTGATATAATTTGTTGTCAATAATTAAACGTTGTAGTATCCTATTCTTTTTTTTATTCGTCTGAGGTAATAAAGTGTTCTATGTCTAAATGATTAAAGACTCGATATGCAGGCCTTGCCGTGCGGACGATCTTGTCCCCTAAGAGAAAGGGAGAATGTACGTTCTGGCTCACCGATTCCGACAGACCCTAAATATTAACGCAAAATAGGCTTCTGGACTAAACTTTTACTAAAATGAAACATGCGACAAAATCAGAAAAATACTGCATAAATCCATACAAAAAAAAAATACAGTAAAGTAAGGTTGTTTTGAACCAATGCCGGGTCTGTCGGAATCAGTAACCCAGAACGTACATTCCTCCTTTCTCTTATACAACCACGGAAATTACGAGCCGTTGCAGGTGTTCAAGCTAAATAATCGTCTCGTATCGAAAACAAAAGCAGACGACAAATTTAGTCAGTTGGAGTTGTCTCCCGTACTCCTGTAGCATGCACTGTGCGCTGCATCTCTGTGGCTGCACCAGACGGTTCGGGAATTCCCAACAAAAGAAAAGATCAATACGGCACTGGCAACTTCAGTGTCAGCTGAACACGAGAGCGTTCGGTCTTTTAGAAGATTTGTATCTTGAAATGAAAATTAACGAATATCGCGCTGTCCGAAGGAATGGAGTACATATCGGACAATGACCACGCTCAGGCTAAAACGGATAGGACATCTGACCGACATGCGGCAATGTGAATCGGACATTTGGGGATTTTCATCGTTATATGTCCGATGTCCGACGCCTAACGACATCCCTGCCTACATTATTCTGATTGATCACAACCAAACCTACTATCATTGGACACATCCAAATGCAAGCGTCTGTTCTTGAAAATTTCCCACTGATCTAAAAATAAAACCAGTGCAATTTCCTCTGTCGCGCTTTGCCACAGAAACTCACGGTTTGGCCTGTATTTCTGATTTGTGCGCAAAAGCTTTCTTTCTTTTTTCTTTTTTTTAACATAACAATGTTTAATGTCACTGTATGTTTAAAAGACCATGGTCATATTTGTAAAAAAAATGTTAAATTAGAAAATAAATAACATTTTGTTTTATGATTTTTCCTACACCTGTGCTGAAAATAAGACATAAAAATGTTGGTATATAAGTCGCTCAAATACAAGAAGGAATGAATGGCTCGGTTTGAGTTTGTTGCGGTTGACCCTGCACAATACGATCTATGATGTTTTTGGTAACAATTTTGCCGTCTCCTCCTCCCATAGGGTGACGTATTTCACAACTTCCTGTGTTACACAAACTCAGTGATGACCAATTTTGCCTGTATGTGTACCAGAAACAAGCCAGCTCCGAAATTCTCAAGAATTCTAGGATTCTAAAAATAGTACCGTTCACGCGTGAACGGTAGGTCTTGCTGGTAAACCGGCGGCTTGGGTCACTCTGTTCCAACGCTTCGCTTCACAACGCTTCAATATTTAGGCTGCCTTTTCAGGCGGCCACCGAGTGCACTTTATGCAAATGACTTGTGTAATATTGTTCCACCACGATTGGTTCTGGTGTATCACGTGGTTCATGAATATTAAAACTTGTTTATTGAATCAAGCTTTGACAAGTGTACTTGGTGGCTGCTTTGAAACTCAACAAAGCCTACTCCCCTTTCACAAACACTTCCCCGTCATAGCGGGTTTTCCCGATTGACAAAAATTCTTATTACACACTCAGACTATTTGGAGTCGCGTTTATTCTCCAGTGCCCAATTGCATAAGAATATTCTGGTGATGAATAAACGCGCTTTGTGTCATTAGCATCTAAAGATTTCTTGTTTACAATAGTTGTGTTGATCTGATGAAGCGCGGAACTGATCTTAGGGTTGTCATGGTGAAACACTCGCTTCTGAAACAGTGCTTCCTTGTAGTTATCATGCGATATGCTCGACTTTACAACCTGTTTGCTTACACCCTTTGCTTTTTTAACCACCCCTTTCTCACTTGCAACACTGTACATCTTTGCACGCAATCCAACATACTCCTTAATTATCTTCCCATTCATTTCATCTTTCATCTTTCCAATAACCTTCTTGTTAACATTTGAGTGCAATGGTGATTCTTTAGGGTAGTCGCAAGTGTCATAAAAAGAATCTTTTCCTTTTACTGCAGGACTTTCAGCTTCTAGATCTTTGTAAATGTCATCCGCTGGAATGTCAAGTAAGAATGAATCTGTGTCTGTGTAAAGTACTCTCGATTTGGGATATCTTGGTTTCAAATAATCATACAAAAACTCAAGCATCAACAGTTTTGACAACTCTAGCACAGTAAAGCCTATGAATACTGGTTTGTCAAGCTTGACTACAAGTTTTTTCATTAAGATACCATACAGCTGTTCATGAAAGTATTTAAAGTCTTGATACTGTGGTTTGGATGTCAGCTTGATGGCCTCATTTTCTCTTGTAACAAGTCTAACATCCTTTCTCTTGTGTGGGTTTTCCATTGTCTTACCAAAGCAACTGTTGTTCATCAGTTTAAAAAAGTCTTTCTCTGATGCATCAGCGGCTTTGGTTCTCAGTTCTGTGTTTTTCATGATGTAAGGTTTCATAAACTGTTCTTGATCAAATAAAATTATACGATGAACAGCCTTCAAAATTAATCCATGTCTAATGTAAAACTGTAATAGTCTGTAGTGACACACATACTTCTTTTTGTGAAACAGATTGGGCACCAGCTTTGGAGGTTCTCTTGGGTTTACTTTTAACCTCTCAGCCGCTAAAGGATAATCATTATGTAGATCATGAAGTGATAGTGGATAGTCTAAGTCAACTTCTAGTATCCATCCCTTTCGACTGTCTGGACCTGCTTTTAATATTGCCAGCACAACACATTGTGAAAATGGTCCTGAATAGATCTTAAAGTTCCGAAGTGGAAGCGTCTGACACATTGCCCAACCATACAAATTGTTTGCATCTAGATACATGATGTAATTAGAAGGTTTCATAGGATCAAAGTCGTCCAAGTATTTGTTGTTGGCTTTGCAGTAATTGTGTGAAGCCATACTGATTCCTCCACGTAGTCCATTTTCAATCATCTGAAGTGTAGGAAGATCTGATAGCAAGTCAATCTTTACTCCTGTAAATCTAAGAAATGCATCCCAGCTCATGCCTGGTGCAGATATGTAATGTGAAGGATCTAGATTGTAGTGCTTCATACATGTTCTTCTGTAATTCTCAAATATATCTGCAAGTAAACAAACATCAGCCAACAAATATTGATCATGATAATCACCCATTGTATTACATCCTAATTTATTCCATGCAGTCTTAGCGTGTTCATAGTCTTCGTCACTTATACCTTTACCCTTCAGCCGTGAGAAGTAAGCATCCTTTGGTGGTAACTCATCTTCATCAAACCTCTCCCACGAATCCATGTATTCATATGGATAGACTCCCTTTCTAACTAAGTCACTGTCAAAGTACTTACATGTGATTGGGAAAGCAGTTAGTGATGAAGATAAAGACTCAAGTGTTCCCATCAGATGTTGAGCAGAATCGTAGAAGTATAAACTATTCAGAGTAAAGGCCATGTACTTTTCTGAAGACTGCGCAATGCATCTTGCTTTGTATTCATCAGTTACTGCCTGCATGATCAGATGTGAATCATAACCGCGCAAGTTATGGAAGAAGATTGGAAGCTTCCAAGTCTTAGGATCAAACTTTAATTGTAGATTACATTTGCTGTGTGCTGCTCCTCGGAACTGCCCACTTACATGATCATGATCTCTTACTATTGGATTGTCTGTGTTTGGTGTTAGACTTTGTTCGCATATCCAACACTGTGTGGTAGAGTTAAACTGTTCTTGGTCTTCAGGTTTCATAACAATGTCTGAAAGATTCAGTTGTTTGGAGCAGTCATTTCGCACTTGGTTCATTTGCTGTAAGAAGTTCTTTGCTGCATTAGGTCCTCTGTACAATTGCGGTTTAGAATGTTTACCATCTGAACTAACAACAATAAATGCATATGAACAGACTTGATGATTACTTAGAGTTACTGTTTTAGGTAGGTCTTTTGGTAAAGGTCCTTCATATGGCACAATGATAGATTCAAAGTCAGCATAAACAACATAAGGATTTTTCTGTAGTTTGCATACATTCTTAAAATACACTTTGCTGTCTGGCGGTGGTGTTGTTAACTTCACGACCGCATCATCAACGCTCTTACAATGTTGCTTGTGTATAAATGCTGCATGAATTGATGGAATACGCAAGAGACATCGCCTACAAAAGTCTTGTTTACTATTGTGATTGCTTGTGCTCGCCATCAGTCTACTCATTGTACGAATCAAAGTGTAATGATATTTTACACCATCAGTCATTAGTAACATGTCAACATGGTTAGTATCACAATCACCAATCGTTGGTGAGTTCTTTGATATTCTGACTGGTTTCAGTTCATCTTCCTCATCCCACGTGTAAACATTTACGGTGATGGGTTTGTTTTGCTGTTCAAATTTGTCAATGCTTGTAATGCTGACAGGAAATTCAATACCAGTAAAGTTTAGTTTATTTCTGTATGCATGATAGTTAGACACTCTTTCTGCATTTTTCTTTACACTGTACAGTCTTGCCAGAACACACCACATAAAACATTTGTCATCATCATTCTTTATGTTCAGCACAGCACGTTTTTTGACAAGAGCAGGAGGTAAAGGTATGTAACTTCTACCTCTGATGGGGGCAAATTTACTTAGCTTCAATTCTATTTTTAGAATTTCACCTTCTGACCATCCGGATCCTTTCATCTTTGCATCCTCTGCAGCTTGCTCAAACCGTTTCATCATTTCATCTGCCCAGTTTCCATTCAATTCTGCCATAGAATTAAGTGCTAGTTGTCTGGTTGAAACATGAACTTCTAGCACCTCATCACTGACTGTTTTGTATTTTATTAAACTGACTATCTGCACTTTTACTGGAGGTTCAATCAACAAATTGTTTGGAATTTGTTCAATGGCGTCTTGCACACTGGACTGCACATTTTGAGGATCCGTTACTTGTAATTCAACGGTGTCAAATACTGTCGATAAAGATTCTAATACAGAGTCTTCCATCGCTGTGAGTTTGATTTTATAACTCAAAATAAAAATATAAATCAAAAAAATGAAGTTGCTTAGAATTCTTTCTCAGAGCTTCCATTTTTGTTAACACTATACAATCTGAAATAAAAAATCATTTAACATTTGTACCACGTGGAACTAATTGTAATTCCTCTTTTACAAAGGCTCTTTGCGGTGCTGGTTCTCTCAAGTAATATATAGGTGGATTTGTCTCTACTACTCTCTTGATTTCATGAATGTCAATACTCCAGATTGGATCCGTTGCACGCTTCCTGCTGTCACCCTCAGCTTCACCGGGTGCATATAAATATCTGACTTTCTGATTGAAAGGTAGTAATGCCACTGGTGTTGTTGACTTTGGAGCAACAGGTATTGTTTTCTGTTTGATTGCATCAACTGGTCTTAACCCTGTAGCTTTAAATACCTCCAGATTCATTGCTCTAAGTACTGATGGTAATCTTTTGACCCATTCAGTGTTACGCAATTTACTTTCTGTGTCCAAAAATTCCTGATGGTACTGATATGAAAACAGTTTTTCTGCCAACTGTTTGTTAAAGCTCTCAACAATAGCCTGTGACCTGTGGTTTCCTGGAATACCTCTCTTCACTGTAACATGATGTTTTAACAGAAGCTGGTTGACAGCTCCTTTAAACTCCTTACCATCATCGCACTGAATCATTCTGGGATACTTTAGTGGTCCACGTCTGTAAATTTCTTGCAGGGCAACAGCTGTAGCTATAGCACTTTTCTCTGTCAACGGTTCAGCATCTTTGTATCTTGTTGCAACATCAACTACAGTCAGTGCATACTTATATTTCTTCCTTCTGACTGTGTCATGCGGTAAATACAGCAGGTCTATTTGATGAGTGTCATTCGGTTTAATGTTAACAAAGTGTGGTCGTGTAATTTTTCTTGGTGCAGGTAAATAGATCTGCCAAACTGCCTGCTTTGACAACCATTTCTTTGCTGTATCTTGAGAAACACCTGCTGCGTCACTGAGCTTGTCAATAGCAGTTCTTCCTTTCCAGTATCCTTTTGGGGAATAATATATTTTAGATAACAAAGCATCACTCATGGTTTTTTAAATGACAGAATATTAAGATTTGACAGCACGCGCAATAAAGTAAACAACAGCCATACCAATAACAATGAAAACAATCTCTCCCACCTTCTGCTCTTCTGAAGGCTGATAAAAGTCACCCAGTTTTGGAGGAGCACTTGTCTTCATTTTCTTTCCAGTTACGAGATAGTATTCTTGAATGGCTGCATCAACATTGGCAAAGGTTTTGTTTGCATGTCCTTGCTGCCTGAGTTTATCATTCATAAAGTCTAACTGCGCAATTCGTTTCTTCTCGTATTCATCCTGTGCTTTCGCCAGTTGTTCCATGGCTTTGTTGTGCCTTTCCCTCTCTTCACCATTTTGCAGTTTAGAAAACAAATAGTTGCTGCCAGAAAATGCAAGCGCATTTACAATCGCACCTCCCACCATCATAACCAAGCTAGCCATTTTATTGTCTTACATGTTTATATTTTCTGGAATAATTCCTTGCTTCACCAGGAAGTCTTTTGTTGCAAAGGAAGCTGTCACAACACCAATTAGTTTAGCACCGTCTTCGAAGTCTAACTTTCCCAAGTCGGCTGGTTTCATTCTGAGGAGACTTTTACCCAGCATTGTGTAACCTACACTCAAGCCTCCAATCACTGCAGCGTGATAAACTAGATTAACTATTGTCTTTTCAGAACTCATTTTTATGTTATCAAAATTAAAATATTAAAATTATTCCATATGAAATGAATCCACTGCAGGTACTACTGTGGGCTTTGTTATTGTTTGTACTGCTTTGTTTGTTGGTTTTGGTGTTTCTGATTTTGGTGTTTCTGATTTTGGTCTTTCTGACACTTTATATTTGCCTTGCCAAAGTTTGTAAAGCAAGTATCCACCTCCTCCAACAACAGCTGCTACAGCTACTTTTCTGTATGATAGAAATGAAGATTTTAATTCTTGATCAGTTTGTGTGACCTTAGTCACTTCAGGAATGTTTGGTGTCTGCTCAACTTCAGACATAATGTTCTGCTTTGCCTTTTGATTTAACTTTTTTTGTCTGTTCCATTCGGCTAGTTTTTTTCCTGCTTCTACTCTACCAGGTTTCTTTGTCACTGTGTTCACTTCTGGTATTTTCGTCTGCTCCACTGTCTGCTTCAACTGATCTGTCATCTTTTTTATTCTGAAAATTAATGTGTTTGAAAGTAATTAATCCAGCAACAAATGGTACTAATAAAGCACCAAATCGATAATACAGGTCACAGGCAAGAGATTCGAGGGACTTGGAAACAACAGGGTCATGAGTTAGATCATGTGTTAAGTCTTCCTCCGAGTCGAGAGGTGTAAAATGTCCAAAAATCTTTGTGTACAAACCTATAACAGTCTGTCCAATACTTCTAACCATCTTAGAACCAAGCACTGATTCATACCGTCCATGATACTTTTCTATATCTTCTGAGGAAAGATGTTGTACTTCTTCCACAGTTAACTGCTGCCCAAGGTAGTGTTTTGTTTTTCCACAAACAGCAAGTGAATACAATCTTTCTTTTTTATCAGGTATAGTCCTACTGTCACAGATTTCAATATCTGTAGAAGTCTGCATCAGCAATTCATCACAGTTCATTTTATTTTGATGCAGAATAAAATAAAAATCTAGTAATTAAACTTGAGTAAGAACTTGGGTAGGAACTTAACAAGAACTTAGGTAGGAACTTGAGTAAGAACTTAGGTAGGAACTTAACAAGAACTTGAGTAAGAACTTAACAAGAACTTAGTAAGAACTTGACAAGAACTTGAGTAAGAACTTGAGTAAGAACTTGACAAGAACTTGAGTAAGAACTTGACAAGAACTTAGCAAGGATTTCTACAAACATACATACTGAACTGGTTGATCAGTTTTTAAAACCAGTTTCGAGTGCTTAGAAGATTTCAGATTATTCTTTATTCTTTCTCTCTCCTGTTTGTTTTCAATGACATCATTTTCTCGAAGACACTCTTCAAAACTGTCACGGTCCTTTGAATAGAACAATGTTATTGTTTTGAGTTGCTCTCTAAAGTCTTTCAGAACTGCATTGTATTTTTGTGTTAATATCCAAACTGATATTAATGCATGTCGTCCACTGAATGCAAGCTTTGCTAGTGCACTTTTCTTTCTAACAATGTCACGTTCTGCTGCACAGTCATCAATAATAAACAGTGTTGGTGTGTTCTGAAAAAGATCGAAATAATGCTCCAAGCAAACATTTAGACGATCAGAAGGATTTACAATAAATATATTTTGATCAGACCATATGAATTTTCTCTCCTTGTATGTTCTGTTATGCTTTATGGTTGGACAGAATATGACTATGTGTTCAAAGTGATTTATGTAAACAGTCTGTAATAAATCCAAAACATATCTTGTTTTGCCGCAACCTGTTGCCCCACAAATCAAAGAACAGTGTGGATCTTTTGGAAGAAAATCTAGATACTTCATTTTAACACGTTCAATAAACAATATCCTGTAATCTGCTTTCAGAGATGTTTAACTGCGCATCTGACACAACAAACACGTAGATCTTAACTGATTTACTACTACTCCCTACTTCCTTTTCAATTTGTATTGTGATTCCTTCTGATCCGTTTTCAATTCGCCTTCCACTTCCATGCAGTTTGTTGTCGTCAGTTGTTCTGAGATCCAGCCATAACGCATATTTATTTGTCAAGAAATCTTCTACGCCAACACCGTGTAAATGTAGATCTTTAGCCACAAGATCAGATGTTGGGTCTTTCAATCTTCCTCCAGTAAAGTACTTTCTTGCTTCATCATAGTGTTGGTATGGCAGCATGCCAGATGCAAATATTTGGTTTGGCTGCCCTTCAATTGTGCAATATACTCTATTGATTAGTGGATTGTAAAACTTTTCTATTTGCCTTTCATATGAATCTTTTGGTTCCTCAAACAACATAAGTATTCCCTTCATTGACCTAGCTGGTGTATTCAAGTTAATGTTCCAGATTGGATCAGCCTGGCTTTTTGAAAGTGTACTGTGATTCAACACTCTTTCATAATAGATAGGCAGCTTAGAACTGTACTGATTTTCTATAAGTCTAGCCAGTTCAGGATGGTTTACAACATCAAACTCTAAAGAAATTCCAGACACCTTATACTTTGCTTCCGGGTCTTGTGAAAGCATAACACGATCATAACTATTGAAAGTCAGGTCGTATGACAGCCTGTCACGCAATGCTCCTTGATAGAAGGGAGGATGTGAATTTATGAGTTCAAAGTCAAGTGGAATACAAAATTTGTTTCCAAAAGCAACATTGACAGCGTTATCTTTTTTGTTGTCAGCTTTATCTCCGGCTCCTATTCTAACTTTTATCCCATTGTCTGACTGAATCCCTTGAAACACTCTGTTTTTCTTTTCATTGTCAGTCAACCAATTATCTGCATAAACTAAAAATACATCTGCATTATTCAATGACATCACTTCCCGCCCTTCCAGTTTGACAGTAATTTTCCTCACAATTGCTCTTCCTACATTATAAGCCAAAGTCCTATTTTCATCTGAGCCAGATTCTAATTCTAATTTGAATGATAGTCTTACAGTGCCTGGTACAATAACATCGTTCTTACCTAGATTAGGAAACCTAACAGTAAGTATTTCATTCTGATCAATAGTAGAAGGATTATTTGTAACTATAACTGTTTGCCTTATTCCTTTTACCCCGAGAGGTTCTTTCAGCCTTCTGTAAGGATCAAGAACAGAACCGAACGATTGTGCCATCTTTTTTTATTTTCAAAATAAAAAATAAGTTACAAATGGCAGAAGGTGGATTTGAAGATTTATTTGAGCCAGCGGACGACATGAGCGAAGCAATCCCTTTGGTTCCCTACCATCATTCACTGCATTATGAGGTGGCACGACATGAACTTCTGGAAGGTAAAGTTAGAGATTTCTACAAAAGTTTAGGAGAAGAACCTGATGTTTTAGATCCAAACCAGTTCAAAATGGAAGCAAATCATTTATATACAACTAGCGATAAAGGAGAAAAAGTCCAACTTACATATAAATCTAATCCTGCTAAGTTTCTATCAAAAGTTTCACTAAAACAAAAACTTACTGCTAATCGACTTAGGCAATTAGATATTGTGCCTAGCACACGGTCATCATCTTCCCATGTTGTTTCCTTACTTCAAAAAGCAGAACTAGGACTACCAACTGCTACTCAAATAGAATCTGTTCCATTGCAAGATCTTAATAAACTTGCAGATGAGGCTGATCAACTTATACAAGAGATAGAGACTTCTTTTTCTGAGGAAACTTCACTGAAGACTCCACAGGAACTATTACCTATGAGAGAAATAGAAGCCCTTAATCAATCACTACAAACCATCAGAGGTGAAATAGCAAATAATCTGTCAAAACTAGGTCAGCTGGATGAAGATATAAACAAAGAGAAACAAAAACTTGCTGATGCTGATGATTTGAACCTAGAACAAGAAGTAAAAAACAGAATTTCTAAGCGTTTAAAAGATTTGCAGGAGGAGAAAGCCATAAGGTTAGAAGTTCTAAGTAACAATAGAGAACAACTGAGAACACAGGTCAGCAGAATAAAAAATACAATTCAAAGAATCCTTTACGAAGACACAACTCTTGCTGAAAGAATTAGAACGCTTTTCAGAGAGCAGGGAATCACAATAGCTAGTATACTAACTGCGTTAGGATTTGCAATAAGCACATTAGTGTTAACACTCACAGGTGGCACTGTCACACCTCCACCTCCACCTTCACCTTCATCTCCATCTGATCCGGGATGGGTAAAGAAACAACTCAAACACATTGCAGAACTATTAAAGAAACTAGCAGCAAAAGCTTTGGATGCACTTCCAGGAATCATTGGTTCAATTGTTAGCTGGCTGTTATCTTTTGCAGGTAAAGTTGTTGGTTTCATGGCTGAACATCTCTGGACTCTAATAGTTTTAATTGCAGGTGTTCTGCTAACGAGAATAAAGCAAAAGTAAGCCTACACCCACTCCACCAATTACTAGAGCAGTCTTCTGCGATTCATGATCATCACTAATACTAACAGCTTGATCATCCCTAGTGACAGAATGATCTTCACCTGCAGCCCGATCTTCACTTGTCACGCTTTGTTTCTGTTCATTGTGATATGGCTGTAGCATCGTTCTGATTTCTGAATTCAGTTCTTCACCCTTTCCAAGCGGCTGGGTGTCACTAGCAATAATGATTTCATTGTTATAATTTGTTATTATTCCAATCTGCAGCTGGAGATCAGAAGGTAACATGTAAAGGCCGTTACCAACAGCAAAGTCAACTTTTGATCTTGCATAACGGAGAGAGTCTTGATACCTTTTGATGCTGGAAGGCAGATCAACTGCAGAGTTTATGACATCTTCTAAATTTGATAACAACTGTTTCTGTGCACCAAACCCTGTGCTTGTTCTCATTATGTTTGATCGTGTCTGTGCCTGCGAGCCTAGCAAGCACCACGCATATGTTCGGATAGATTCATTGATCCTTTCAACACCTGATCCAGTGAAACCTTTGCCGGTGTCTAATATAAAAGTAGTCCATGCATTGTGGTGCTGTTGTTCTATTGATCCTAACTGTACCTGCACATTTGAAGAAAAAGATGTATGACCTGGCCAGTAATCAAAATTATACCTCCTGTGGACACCCCATAAATATAGTGTTCCCATGCCATGGTTTTTGTCTTGCTTTTGCCTAAAGTCGGTCTTAAAATCTATATTGAATTCATTGCAGAGACGCTCATACACTTTCATGTTTATCCTATTGTTGAATGGGTTCCAGCTCTTTTCATGCGGCATTGGTGCCTGAAGTTCAGACAAGATTCTCCTGCACTGATAGTAAACGTGAAATGTGTACACACACTTTGTCAGTAAGTTTGAATTATTCATGTGGTCTGCATAGGACACTCCACATCCTGTGGTTGCACAGAATATTGCAAAGTTTAACTGATTCTGATAGAACTGAATTGGGTGAGAGTTCCACATCTTTGGAACACTATCATTTTTGATTGGGGGATTTAGGTAAGAATGGAATGGGTCAGGCACTTTAACGCGAATGGATTCTGTTTCTGTTACAGCAAAGTCCAACTCATGGAAAGAAATAGTCTTTGGATTGTAATATGGTCCAGTTTTGTATTTAACGTCTTTGTTGAATTTATACTGAATCATTTTTGTTGTTGAATAAAAAATGTTTATCACACTAACAAATGTGAAGACTGGTGTGCCAGTTAAACTTGCAAACCCTATCAACAATCAAAATGGAGGAATGAAAGTTGCACTGCATGAAATTATGTACAAGGTTACTTGGTATAATATCAGTAAAAAAAAGAATAACAACTGGGTTAGAATTAATGGTAAAACACATTCTGTAGAAGATGGTTACTATGACTTCTGCACTTTAGAGAAAGAATTGTTTGCTCCAGTAGGTATTACAGCGAGTTTAAATCATGCAAGTCTCATTGCTACTCTTACTATGCCCAAAACTAGAGAAGTAAACAGATCATTTGAGTTTCCAACCAAACTCCTTGATATGCTTGGAATTACAAATATATACAAGGGAACACGTCCCATTGACATGGATGTTAACAGTGTACTGTTTGTTCACATGAGAGAGCTTAACACATCCTATAATCTGTTTAATGATCAGCGTTCTGATCTGCTTAGGATTCTTCCACCGAGTGATGCCTCTTTTTGTAAAATGCACGTGCCAACATTTAAGACACTTCAGTTCAAGGACTTGGAGGAAGGGTGTCATGAATTCCTACACATTGATCTGAAAAATCAAAGTGGACAACCAGTTGATTGTTTGTTTAACATTACATTGGAAATAGTTCCATAAAATATTGAGTATTAAAATGTCGAGTGGACCTACAATAGTTTATCCTGTTGCATGTTCAACTATAGAGTTGAAAGATTTAGCAGACGCTATCGACTTTGAGAGCAATGCTGAACTTGGTGCAGTGTATGCATTCGAGTTTACAGACACTGGTCATTACAAGAGAAAGGAAATCGACGATGAAAAGAAACCAAGATTCCTCAAACTAGGTCAAATCCGTGATGTTAATGTACCTGATCCAATTGTCGATGACATATACTACATGTGGAAACATCAGAATAAAAAATGGGTACTTAGTCCTGTTATGAAAAAGATTGACTGGGAAATGACGTTTGA
>NW_027127088.1:0-30000 GCF_037325665.1 Littorina saxatilis
GGTGAAATGGGATAACGGCGAAACGGGACTAATAGATCCCTTGACTTTGGGGAAGCATGACTTTGTTACTGCTAGCTTTCCACTGGGAGGAAGCGACCCGAATTTCCAAGCGATGGGACAAAAAAGTAATGACATTTCTTTTCTCAGTCGATCCCTTCACTTTGGAGATGATGAGTTAAATATCGGGCGCATTTACGTGATTTTACAAATCGCGGGGCACACACACACACACACTCACACACTGTCACACACACACACACATGCGCGTTCGCGCGCGCACACACACACACACACACACACACACACACACACACACACACACACACACACACACACACACACATACACACACACACACATAAAATGTATGGGCTAACACGCAACAGCTGGTTTTTTTTTATTAGGTCACAGACCTGGAAGACCCATGTGCAAGACGAATAATTAATATCACTGAAATGCGTGTTCCCCATGCACCACCCAAAACATGCCCCGAGGGGCTCTGCCTCTACAAGTCGTGTCAAAACCATTTGTTCGGGTGTCCAGGAGTGTTCTTCTTCATGCCACTGGCGCTCGTTCTCCCCGCAAACGCTACTTGTGTCAGTACCAGCGATGACGCCGAACGACAACACACCTGTCTCGGTTCAGTCGTCGTTGTCGGCCCCGTCTTCCTCGCAACGTCTATAGTCTTTTTAACCGAGACGAAGACTTTGCCAACAAAAATGAAGAAACTGGACAATGACGCTACGAACATATCTGCCGTGTGCTGACAAAACCGAGTAAGTCCATTTTTTTCAAAAATGATATTTTTTGTTCATCAAAAAGAAGAAATCAATGCGCATCTTTTGTGTTAATTTCTACTTTTTAGAGTGCTTAGATAAGCAGATATGAACAGGTAAGTCCACAACCAAAAACAACTTTTTAAGTGTGCATGAATGTTTTGACAAAACCAAGTAAGTCCAAGGGTTTCCCAATCTTCGTATAATGGTAGTTTCAACATTCTTTCAGACGACTTATTCAGAAAAGACGTCATTTTAAGTTTAGAACTCACAAATGACGTCATTTAAAGTTTAGAACTCACAAATGACGTCATTTAAAGTTTAGAACACACAAATGACGTCATTCGATAAGGCGAGACATAATGACGTCACCTTATGACGATTTATTTCAAACATTTTTCTTCTCTATATGATTCTCCTGACGATCCTTGTCTCCCTCACTCCTTCCCTACCTCCCTCCATCTCTCTTTCTATCCCTCCCTACCTCTCTCGCTATCTCTCTCCCTCTTCCTCCCTCTCTCAATTTTCCTCCCTCCATCATTCTCTCTATCCCCCCTTCCGTTTTGCTCTCCCCTCCTCCCTCTCTTCCCTCATCCTTCTCTCCCTACCGTCAACAATCGATTTTTCTCTACCTACCTCCTTCCCTCTCTCTCCCTCCCCTCTGTCCCTCCATCCCACTCTCTTTCTCTCCCTCCCTCCCCCTCTCTCTCCCTCCTACGCTCTTCCTCCCTCCTTATCTCCCTCCCCCTCTCTCACTCCCTCCCTCCTCTCTCCCTCCATCCCACTATCTCTTTCCCTCCCTCCCCTCTCTTCTCTCTCTCCCTACCTCCATCCCTCCCACACTTCCTCCCCCCCTCTTCTTCCTCCCTCCCTATCTCCCTCCCTCCCCTTCTCTCACTCCCTCCCTCCTCTCTCTCTCCCTCCATCCCACTATTTCTTTCCCTCCCTCCCTCCCTCTCTTTCTCTCCCTCCCTATCTCCCTCTTCTTTCCTCCCTCCCTCAATCCCACTAAGTCTCTCCCTCCCTCTCTTTCTCTCTCTTCCTTTCCCTCTCCCTCCCTCCTTTCTCTCTCTCCCTCCCTTCCCCCTTCTCTCTCACTCAATCCCTCCTACCCCCCTCCCTCTCTCTCCCTCGGTCCATTCCTATATCTCTCTCTTCCTCCCCATTTATCTCTCCCTCCATAGCTCTCCCCCCTCCCTCTCACATTCCCTCTCTTTCTCCCTCTCTCCACCCCTCTTTCCATCTCTCTATCTCCCTCCCTCCCTTTATTTCTCTCTCCCTCCACCCCTCCCTCCCGCTCCCCCCCATCCCGCCCCTGCTTTCTCTCCTCTCTCTCACTCTCTCCTCTTTCTCACTCCCTGTCTAGTCTCCCCCCCTCTCTCTCTCTCTCTCTCTCTCTCTCTCTCTCTTTCCATCTTGTGCAAATTACAATACAATACAATACAATACAATAACTTTATTAATCTCTAAAAGACAAATTACATTGCTGAGCGTTTGTGTCCGTAATAATAACATACATAAAACATTCAAAATAAACATTTGTTCTTTGTCCTGAGAAAATATAGTACATTGGTTATCACATAAGAAAGTATATTAAAAATAAATTAACATGCATTCACCATCAACAATGCGCAAAAGAAAGTCAGCACCTTGCCGGTTATCACATATTGTCTAAGAGAGTAGAATGCAAAACAAAATCAACAATACTGAAACAATACAGAACACTGACCCCGTGCATCAGAGCGACAACACCAGCATCTACCGCCCCACCTGAGAATTGAAGATGTGAATTGCAGATGGAATGAACGAATTTCTGTAGCGTGTGGATCTTGCGGTTGGTTGTCTGAATCTGTTGCTCCTGTCTGTCCGTCTACTGTCAAATTCCGGTCTGAGTGGGTGCGAGTCGTCAGCCAAAATCTTCTGTACCTTGTCAGTCAGTCGTCGTTCATGTGTTGATGTGAAATTGTCCTGCTTCCTCCCAACCACCCCACTTGCTTTCCTGATGAATTTATCTAATCTATCCCTGTCTTGCTTGTTGATGTTGCCACCCCAACACACGGAGCCAAAGTACAACACACTATTGCACGTTGAAGTGTAAAACATCTGAAGGATTTCTTGTCTGATGTTAAAAGACCTGAGTTTTCTCAAAAAGTACAGGCGAGAGTGGAGTTTCTTCACAAGGGCATCAGAGTTTGGTTTCCATGTCAACTTATTGTCTATAATCACCCCCAAATACTTATACTGCTCTACCTTCTCTACGACCTCCCCCTTGATCACTATCTCCCTGTGTACATGTTCCCCCCTCCTGTTGTCCATTATCACTTCCTTTGTCTTCCCCACATTAAGCTCGTTGTGTTATTTTCACCGTTTTGTCATTTCTCTTGACAACACTTCTTCTTCCAAATATTCTGGTAAAACCAAGTAAGTCCGCATGCTTAGAACTGCGCATTTTTTGTTAGATCTGATATTGGGGGGAAAAGTCGTAAAACCAAGTAAGTCCACAAAATGCCCAACAAAACCAAAACCATCCATCAGATTATTATGAAAATCGGGGTTTAAACGTAAATTAATGCTATTTATCTAATTATCTCGGTTGTTTGATCTAGATAATCATCACTTTTGAGACATTTTATCAAACAGTAAAAGTCGTTTTTCTCGGAAGTAGCGTCAGTGGACTTACTTGGTTTTGTCAGCACACGGCAGATATGACGAATGACATGACGTCAAAACTAAAGACGTGATGAGGACAGAGGAATCAACGTTTCGACGGCCCGGGCGGGAATGGTCCTCGATAGCTCATACGAAATCTACTTTTTGTTCGCTGTTTTTAACGACTCCTTTCAAGTGTGATTTTTCAATTTAACCTATGACACGACTCGGGTGGCAAAGAACATACCCTGAAATTCCCGTCTCAGTCGGTGAAGCCGTTTTGTCATCATACCCACATAATGGAAGGGCGCTGGTTCTGAGCGACGCTTAGTTCTTGATATAGGTGTGACCACATGACGTTATTTATACTTTCGTCATCGAAGATCTTTCGTATTTCAATCAGTTTCATTTCCCAGTTCTGTGTTCTGCGGTCGTTTTGACTGATTTGACAAGTTGAGAAAACCAATGACATTTTATTTTTGCGAAGCAACTGAATATGACAAGAAAAGAAAGCGTGCAGAAGTATGTTTAGGTCCTGCCAGACTTTATTGACCAACGATTTCTCCCTTGGAAGAAAATGAAGATGTCTGCTTTTTGTCTGCTTTGAAGGTAGGGAGATTTTACAGCGCACACGGTAAATTGCAAGTCGTAATGGACAAGAATGTTGTTATTCTTCTTTCTTTGAAGTACCGTAGATTTGTTTTTGGCCATATTTTCGAGCTGTGCATTGTTATATTATGGGAAAAACACGTTTGAACACAAATTCGCAAAGAAATTTTGATCATTTGCTCCGGAACTGCAACATCGATTTGCCATAAAAAAAAATTCTGGCTCAATATGCGGAAACAGTCAGGTAGTGTCATATTGTTTAAATGGGTGTGGAAGAACTGCTGACAATTAACATCGCACTCCGGCCCTGTTCTTTTCTTCGTCACACCCAAACCGTTATTTGTTTTGGGCGACGCATTATTAACAGACAGACACACAGAAACCAGCTTGATTAGTGAGATACAGGCTTCATGAAGCATAATTGTGACCCTCCACCACGGAATGAGTCGCATGTCACCTTTGCATGATTTTCATATTTTTACATTTTCCTAAAGAGTTTTTTTTTATGCTCTATCCAGTGGTGAAACCCGTTTTAGAAAAGAGCGAAAACTGTTTGAGTTATAAGCCTGTGACTAAGGTGACCCTCACACTGTTACCAGACACTCCCCGGACTTATATTAAGCCTAGCGCAGAACCGCGCGAGGTGACATGCGACTCATTTCGTGGTGGAGGGTCACAATTGTCACAGATTTTCTTCATTGTAAGCTTATTTTCAGCGACAAACACCATAAACTGTATATAATTGGAATTAGAAAATGATAAGGAACAGAGAAATGATAATTGTATGCGTCTTCTTCAAGCAATAAAAAAAGTTGCTATTTAACGGTTTTCTTCATTTTCAGCCAATGTTTAAATCAAAAGTTTGATGGGTTGTTGACAGACCAGCTTTTGTGTCGGTCCTCGGGGGGCATATCGACTCCTTGGTCAATAAATATGAAACAAAAGACGATATGCTCCCCCTCGGACCGACAAAAAGCTGGTCTGACAACAAACCACCAAACATTGTTTTTGTCATCATTTTGGTAGTGAGAAAATAAGTGCACAATAAATGAATCAATCAATAGGAAGCTTATATAGCGCGTATTCCGTGGGTACAGTTCTAAGCGCTTGTCGAAGAGTTGTCAACACAGGACTAACAAAGAAACTAACATCTACAGACGGACACGAACCCTATCACACACTAGCAAACCCTGATAAACATACAACAAACATTGTTTAAAGGCACAGTGCAGCTCACAGCCTTCGTTTTGCGTTTTTGTTGCAGCTGAGTGCATTTACAGTTCAAAAATCCTCCTATGGTACCGGTAGTAAAACAAACCCAACACTACCTAACGACGACATCTGTGAAGCTCGACAGTTTCTTGTTCACGCGAGAGCATAAATTAACCTAGTTATCATAGTGGTGTTTGGTCGGAGTTCGATTCAACTGAGTGATTCCGGCCTCCATTTTGTTTTACACAAACTCATGATGATCATCTGACATAGTTTGCTAGTGACGTGTCTTTTTCTGCATGATGTGATCTACCTGATCTAAATTTAGATCCGAAAATAGGCCAAGACCAGCCGGGACAGAGTCCGAAATTAATTCGTAAAAAAAATCGCAGTTCTTGACTCTTTGGGTGCAAGTCAATAAAACTTGGTAGTTCTTCTAACGGATAGCTGCCTGAGGTTTGACTAAAAGCCCCAGGGGCTCCGTGCACCTGGATTTGACAAGTTCAGTACCTTTAACAACAATGTACACATCAATAGCTAGGTCCAAACAAAATAATATTAAGCACAAAGAAAACACCTCTCACAGAGCGCTAGCACAGCACAAGAATCAACACAGGGAGCCATGCTTTGAAACACGAGTTCCGTTTTGATAACCACACTAGTTCCGTTTTGATAACCACACTAGTTCCGTTTTGATAACCACACTAGTTCCGTTTTGATAACCACGCTAGTTCCGTTTTGATAACCACACGAGTTCCGTTTTGATAACCACACGAGTTCCGTTTTGATAACCACACGAGTTCCGTTTTGATAACCACACGAGTTCCGTTTTGATAACCACACGAGTTCCGTTTTGATAACCACACGAGTTCCGTTTTGATAACCACACGAGTTCCGTTTTGATAACCACTGGCAATCAAAGCTGGCGTGTGAAAGCAATGTTCTGTGTTTTTGAGTTCATAAAATGTTGGGATGAATATGTCAGGTTTGAGGATGCACAGTTATGTAGGTTCATCTCGGTTTTCCATCCCTTCGGCTTTCAGTTGTAAATATTAAGCTTAGTGATCGAATGTGGAAGCTAAGTTGGGCCAAAAGCCACAGAAGATTTGCGTCGTGCAGCGAAGGAAAGAATCGCGATCTTGTTTCCGACTCATTGCCTCTTTGTTTTTAATTAGACCTGTCATTCTGCTTGCTCGGCTTTGTTAGATGTTTGCATATCTTGTTGCGATTTCTTTTGCTTTTATTATTATTTCTTATTTGCGCTTCGTTTATCGATACAACGTCTTGTGCACGGGTCAAAATGTGTGTGTCAGGGTTTGACTTGAATTTGACGTTCGTGTTTCTCCGAACGTCTGTGTATCAAAACACAGATACACACACCCCATGACTTTGTAAGAAGACAAAACATTTCGCTAGAGCATAATTGTAAAGTTATGATGTTGCGCTATATAAATGCTCATTTATTATTATTATTATTTAAGTTATTGAGACATCCCAGTGCACTAAGGGATTTATAGAGCAAATCTCGAAAATAATTATTGAACTCAGCGCTATGCGCTTCGTTCAATAATGAATTTTCTCGATTTGCTCTATAAATCCCTTAGTGCACTGGAATTGTTTCAATAACGATATTGTCAGTACCGCCATAGAAACAAGAGGCAAAGCCTTCAAGACTCACGTATGTGAAACTATATGATGAACACACAAACGAAGATGATATTTTTTAACTTTGGAATTATCATGCAATACATGTACAAGTAATGCATAGGAATAAATCTTAACACACACACTCACACTACATACTCGCATCACATATATTACAGCACACTTATGCACACTTTCAGTTTCAGAATTTATTCAATTACCTCTGTCAACTTCAGGAAACATTTTAAAATACGCAGACTAGACACAATGACTTCATGCACAAAGTCAATTTGTCTGGTTTTTATCAGAAGAGTTTTTGTGCTATGTATAGAACCTGTTCACCAAGTTTAGTGACGATCGGTCCGTTCATTCTTGAGATCTATATGCGAACACAAACAAACAAACAAACACATGGAGCGAATCCTATACACACCCCTATACCGGGGGTGTAAAAAAAGAAAGCACTCTAGTGGGGCCTGCGGTAACACTGGCAAGAACATATTTTACATACAAAAAGAAACACAAAACAAACATACAATAATGATCACACAACGGCGCAGATAATACAGCACGAGGTACCTGTGATGAAAGGACACCTGAACTAGCCCTAAATTGCAAGTGGCCTTTTACTTTTACAACAGGTAAATGTTTGTCAAGATCAAAGGGACTACAGAAATTGTCGTTTCATGGGGAGTGTCCATTCATCAGAGGGGCCTCACATTGCAGGTACCATGCAATGTACAGTAACAGTAACTTACCATAAGCATTTGCTCAACCACACACACACACACACACATTCATGTGAAAACAGCACCTTGAAGTAAAAACAGTGGATTCCCCTTTTGAAAAATTGAAGGGGGGGGGGGGGGGGGGGTGTCCACAAAATGGGGGTTAATTTACAGAACAAGTCAGAAGATACGAACACAAATTCTGAGATGACACGGGATTGTGAAGAAGTCCAAATCAGGTGGTCTTAAAAAAGGGGCGGATTCAATGCAGTGGCCTTTTAAGAGGAAGCTGAGACAAAATGTCCAATACAGTGGAACCCCCCTTCTAAGACACCCCTCTTAAAATGAAGCAAGTAAAAAAATGGGGGTAATTTTACACAGGATATGAACAGAAAGTCTGAGAAAACAAGGTCTTGGGGGGTCTTAAAAAGGGAGTTCTACTGTACCATGACTTGTAGTAGTACAGTTACCACTCCGTGTAAGTATTATCACAGAATACCATGACATTGTGCAATCTCCACCACCCCAGTGTTCAAGTAAAGTCACATTTCTCCTTGTGAAAACATCTCACAATCTCAGTCAAATCTAGCACGCTGTATTTGGTAAGAACATGCGTTGAATTTGTCACAGGCCAACATTCAAAATGCTGACTGCTTGCCAAAGCTAAAAGTCACTTTTACAAAACAAAGCTTTGTCATGTCTGAAAGTGAGACGGTGAGCCAAACATTTTTTATAAGAAATGTGCCTTTAAAATGATGGTTCATTCTTGAAAAGTCATAAAAAAGTCAAATATGGGAATCATTACACAAGAATCACACTCATTTGATCTTTTTCTAAAGACTCTTCCACACATGATACATTGCAGTGTTTTAGTGATGTGTAGTTCCTAGGCCTTGGTCTGTTTTCTATCACGTACACATACAGTGGAACACCCCTTTTAAGACTCCCTCCCTTTTAATACCCTGTTTTCTGACTTTCTGTTCATAACCTCTGTAAAGTTACCCCCAGTTTAAGACTCCCTCCTTCTAAGACCTCATTTTTTCCATTTTTGGGAGATATTACAAGGTGGGTTCAACTCACTTTTGAATCCAGGTCTAACTGACCTTTTCTTTTCTGTGTCTGGGAACAACCTGAATTTGAATGGGTTGGGTCTACCAGAATAATGAATGATTTGCCAGCACTGAAAATAATATTTTGATTAAATTTTGAAGGACGTTGGCAACTGACAAACCGCGAACTGGTGAATTATCTCCCCTAGACAGTGCCTGGTAAATTGCACACCATCTTTAGCCCTGGATCATGATCACAGGCAATGTTGAATACATTTTGAGAGGAGTTGCCAACTGAAAAACCGCTAAGTTAAGAATTACCTCCCCTTGGCAGTGCCCAAGGACGTATCACCTTAACTTACAAAATAAGATGAACTGATTTAAGTGATTCAAACTTCTAATTTTCGACAACAGAATGGCAATACAGATATTGATTTGAAAACATGATACATATAGTGGGGAAAGGAAAGAAGATCATGTTATCCATGGGGTGATTTGTCCATGATCCAAGCCTTCACACCCAGACGTCTCTCTGATGTGTCACTTGTCCTGTGGGTTACCAGCTCCACATGCAGGGAAGAATATGAAAGATTACACGGAATAACCTTGAATTTCATCATCGTTTTCCTCACGCACAGTGTTAGGGTCAATGATAGCACAACACTTCATGCAGCATACCACAGTCCTCTCTAAATGATTCAGAAATGTCACCAATTTTGTTTGAGAGTACACTATCCGACATGTTTGGAAACCAGAGAATGGCAATGTCCACAAGGATGGAGCCTCAGCTCCAGGAGAAAATGAAGACATTTCTGTAGCAGCTGCTGTTGTTACCACTTCAGTTGTGTTGTCAGTCCAGGATTATGCCCAGCTACTTGTAGTTGTACTTCTGAACCACGCAGGCTTGCCTGGCACTGATAAGCAGCGGGTCATGAGGGGTGGGTGGGGGTGTCGAGTGTCCTGCAATTTATTCCACCCCTGCTCTGTGCTTGCTGTCATCACTCGCCACCATGTCGTCATATCCTCAGATCTGTAACCAATAGCAGACATGCATATATAGCTGATAAAATTGTTTTCAAGTTCTTCTTCTTTAATCTTGAAACTGAGTTTTGTCAGGCTTCTAGCCATTCAAACTGTTCAGCATGGGAAACCCTGAACATGTGCAAAACGCGCCAACTGACTTAGTTTGATGGTCAGACACCACCGACTGTTCAGTATGGGAGACCCTACCAGGCACCCTGCACGTTAGCTGACTTAGCTTGATGGATTATGGAAGCACGCAAGCCACCCCACCACAACACGGTATCAGTTTCTGGGGGCAGTTACTTACCTCACATAAGTGACATGACTTTATTGTTCAAATGTATTGTCATAGTACAATTATACCACTTGACAATACCTGGAGACAACTTGACTATGATATTCAATTAATCAATTTTAAAAACAAAGCAAACACCTTAAACTTATGCGAAATTGACAGTTATAATACTCACTAGCCTAAAATTACAATTACTAAACAGACCACTGATGAAGCAACAACATGAAGCATAATGTATCAACATATTTTATTTCCAAATCACACACTCAGCATACAGCAAAGCTATTTCGACGCTCCTTTTGTGTCCTGTGGGATCTGTACAGTTAGTCACTTGCAAGGACATGAACATTCATTTGAGTGTTATGATGAAAATACATCAAGCACAATGAACTATAAGCTCATCCAGGCATGTTGTGTGTTACTACTGTTACACCCCACAAACATCTGCAATACACTAATAAAGTTAGTGTACATTAAAGGAGACACGAAGCATAAAGTCAAGTAAACATGATGATCCTCCAGATTCAGGGAGACTGTTGAAGATGATATCAAGCACTGACCTGTGGAGAAAACTTGATTATGACATCCATTCAATCAATAAATAAACAACAAACTACAACCAGAAAAGGATTTCATTTTCATTTTCATTTTCATTTTCATTACTTTATTGTCCCATCGCTGGGAAATTCGGGTCGCTTCCTCCCAGTGGAAAGCTAGCAGCAACGGTGTCGCGCTACCCAGGTGTCTGCGTGTTTAGGTGTATTCAGCCACCTGCACTTATGGCAGAATGACCAAGGTCTTTTACGTGCCATTGTGATGACACGGGGGTGGGACATGGCTTCCGTCTCTGGGTCTGCACATAAAGTTGACCCGTGTCCGTCCCGGCCCGAATTCGAACCTGCGACCTTCCGATCACAAGTCCAGTGCTCTACCAACTGAGCTACCGGGCCCTAAATTAAATTAAAAGCAAAAACAAGGAGTCAAATGTGTTCTGCTACTGATTCTTTATTTCCATTGCATTAATTTAAAATAAAACATGACAAATCTTATGCTCCTGTACATAACTTCAGATTTAGCGCCAATTAAAACACCAGACACAGAATCTAATTAACGCATCCACACCTAGTTGTGTCACTGTCATGGCTTGCATATCAAATTCTGCAACAAACAGAATATTAAGTGTGTCAATCTCTCAAAAATTCCATTTACAATGAAATTGACACCCAGCAGGGTTTGTGGTCCGAGTACCAGGATTCAAGTACACCTCCTAGTATTGCAGACTCAGGGAGATTGGTGAAGATCAGATCCAATACTGAGCCATAGTCTGTTGTGGGTTCAGTAATGAGCTGACGCAGACTGAATTCCTGACACAGCTGTTTGAGTGGTTTTGACAGTCTGTCAGAGGCATCACTGTTGAAGTCTCCTCCCATCACAACATAGGGGTGACTTGCTAATACCCTGTGAAGAATGGTCTCAAGTTCAGTACGCAGTGCGCTGGTTTTCACACCCGGAGGACAGTACACTCCCACTACACTCAGCCCTGCAATTCTGCTGCTGGCGTCAAGCACTGTAACTTCTATGCTGTGATTGCAACTTCGGCTTGTAGCTGTGTTGGAGGTAGACAGCAGACTGTCATCACCGATGTACACTATCGTGTCAGCATGTGGACGGTGAGTCTTGGTTGGGGCAGGTTTCTGTCAAGAACTTTGAATTCAGGGAGACTGTAGTGCTGTGGTTCATCTTGTTTGTGTTCCCAGCTTTCAAATATGACCAACATTTCAGCTCGTAACAGATTTCTTTCAAGACGGAGATCTTCCATGTGCTTGTGAAGAGAGCGACTGTTGTGAAAACCTATCAGAAATCCAATGCTGGCAATCTGCTGTAGGTCGCTCACACACCACTCAATGGGCTTCTTCCGCAATCGTTCCATCTCGGTCTTGACATCAGGTGACACTCTGATTTTGTTTGGGTCAAAATCAAGAAGATGGAGGCCGCCCAGAGTTTTGGCTCTGCTGAGTGCCACATACACTAGATGGTGTTGTACCATACCCTGGAAAGACACCGCAACTTGCTCAAGAGTTGAACCCTGTGACTTGTGTACTGTGATAGCAGAGCAAGCTGTCAACGGAAACTGTTTACGAAGCACTGCAACATTTTCTCGTTTTCCAACACGAAACTGTTTGACGGCATGAAAGATGGGAGTCCATGTGGAGCTGATGGCCGGTGTGTAGAGTTGTTTATTTTGGTGGCGGGTCTTTTCACCAACACTCTCTTCATCAAACTCTATCCAGACAACGGACACATGTTCTGGCTTCTCACTGCCTTTGTGTCCAACCTGTCGTAAGGTGCCAGAAGCTCCATTCGTCAGACCATCACTGATGTCAACATTGTGCACCAACATGAATCTACCGCCCACTTTGAGAGTCAAGTGTGATGTAAGACTCTGCGTTTGCTGCACTGTCATATCACGAGCTTTGTGAAGTATCTCGGTTTTCAGTGCAACGCTGATGTCGCCCATCACACTGTCCTTGGCTTCCAGCAGAATCTCCGTAGACTGGAGAAGGGCAAGACTTCTGGTGTTTTGCTCAGTGACCAGACGACGGCTGGTGAACAGGTGAAGCATGTTGTCCGGGATACTGGATTTGACAACACGGGACTTGATGAGGCTTGCATCTTCTTTGGTGTGGCTTCCCTCCCTGATCCTGTTTAGAGCTTCAGCAAAGGTTTTGTCATCTTTCTGCCGCATCACCTGGGTCAACTCAAACATCTGGAACAGCTCCTGCCAGACAATTGGTGCTAGTGCTTCATATGGTCCACGACTTGGCTGAAATACCCAGCGATCCATGACTGGTCTCAGCTGGAATAGATCACCAACAGCAAGGACACTGACACCACCAAAGGGCTTGCTGCAACCCATCACTTGTTGCAGACGCTGACTGACAAAACCCAACATGTTGGCACCAACCATGGAAATTTCATCAATGATCACCAATCGCAATTCTGCTAGAGTTGACCGAAGTGTGTTCAAGCGACTGGCGTCAAGTTTCACGTAATCACTGAGACTCTGGTTTGCAGGGAGGCAGAAGGCTGTGTGTAGTGTCACACCTCTGATGTTATAAGCAGCCTTGCCTGTTGGAGCGGCAAGAAGTAGCCGAAGGCAATCCGGATTGTCTCCAGGGCGACTGCTTAGGTAACGGACAAGAGCATGGTAAATAGCCAGAACACAACGACTCTTTCCCACACCTGCACCTCCAGAGAGAAAACAGTAGAAGGGTTCGCATGCAGATAGACTGCCACTACACTTTGTCTTCATCCAGTGCAGTATGTGATAGAAGAACGTTTGCTGACTGCAATTCAGTGATCTTACCATTGCATCAAATTCTTCATTTGGTATCCTGTTCACTATACGGTCATGGGTTATGTCAGATGTTGCGTGACAACCCAGGTCAAGACCAATGTCATACTGTCGGTGCTGTTCAGAGTCTGGTTGGAACGCTGCATTGATGGTACTCTCTGTGTTGTATTTCTCGTGGCGGCTCTCCATGTCTTGTGCTTGTGGAGCCACCCCATCCCATGCTTCCTCATCAATGCCATCCTTCTGCACCTGTTCCACAGCCTGGTCCACAGCAGTAGCATTGGTCTCAAACTTGCTGCTGACTTCAAACACTGTTTCTTTCATCTGTTCAAATCTCTCATGGTATGTCCCACACCCACCAATGATATCCTTGTCCTCGTTTCGCCATGGGATATACAACATCAGCTTCTCTCTGTAGTGGTTTTCTGAGTCAGACTCCAGAGAAAAGCGAACACAACGCAGAACTTTTGGTTTTCTCCGGTGGTGCAAGACTTTGCCATCAGGAAGTTTGTACAGGTGACCAGAAGAAGAGTCATTGTTCCAGATGTTGTCGGTTGCATCCTCCTCATATTCACCTTCAGGGAGGAAATCCTGTTCCTTCTTTTTCGTGTTCTTACCTGTTCTGCTGTTTGATCCTGCCTTTCTCATGTCGTACGAAGTAGCAAAGTCTGCAAGACAGATGTTTTCCAACTCCTTTGGTCTTTCAGAGTACCTGTCGATCAGGCTTGTGAGAGTCACATCTGTGTCCTCATCTTTCATTGCTTCAAGCATGGTGGAATTCTTGAGCAGACCAACTCGCTGGCAGGGGGGAGATGTGTTGACAAAAATCACATCCCTTGTGCATCGGGTCAAAGGCAGCTGCATCAGGAGGTAGACAGCTTCCTGAGCAGACACTTCGCAGTGGTTCAAAAACTTGTTCGCAATGTGTCTGACTTTTTGTTTGACACTCTGGTTGCCACGTTTTGCCTCATCATCAGCGTGTTTTAGAAGATCGCTCATGCCACGCTGGCTCTTGCTGATGTATGTCACAATGTACATTCCACAGGCATACTCATCGAGGACAAATTGCACATCTGTGTTGGCCATCCACACCTGAGCGAGAATATCATTTCTGCTGTTCATGCGTGTCGCTGATGGTTCGCGTCGCAAAAAGATCTTGGTGCTGTCAAGGTCAGAACGAAGTGCAAGGATGTACTGATTCTCATCAATGCCGACTCGTGCCAGAAATTCTTCAAAAGAAATGTTCTCACCCAGTTTCAACTGGCTAAGTTCTCTTTTGATGGTTCTCAAGTTTTCTGTGATGCCAGAATTCTCCTTTGCTTCAGACTGAGTCAGTGGACGGAGCATCATAGTTTTTGACATGGGAGGGAGAGGAAAACCAAACCTGCACACGTGTTTTCCACCTTTCTTGCATGACTTGGAATGCTTGTGTTCATGCAGGCTCGAAACGTCCTTCAACTCACCCTCTTCATGCCTCTGACATGTCAAGTGTTTATCAAGAAATGCCACCACATCTTCGTCAGAGTCTGTATCAGCCTTTGGTGCATCTTCAACCCAGATCATACAGTGAATGTGAGGGGATCCCCGCTGCTGAAATTCTACTCTGAAAAAGTGGTCCGTCACTTTTCCAAGAGGCTGCAGATCACTCAGGATGACTTTTCTGAACAAGACCTGAACTCTGTAGTCAAAGTGACGAGCGCAAGTCACAGGATCTTTTTGTATAAGCTGCGACTTCTCCTGCCAGGTCAGGTTCTCAAGGTCATCATCAGTGGGGTCTACACTGTGCTCCATGCGGTAGAGGACACGGAGAAGATCAAGCCACCTTGTTTCAGCAGCAGAAAATGTAGCAAAGAAAGTTGGTCTACCAAGCTGCCTAATCATAGCAAAGAGATCCTTCTGTTTCGCTTGCCAGTACGGGGGAGAGGATCGCAGTGTTTTGAGGACACGATACCCTTGATCCTGGCGCAGAAGATCTTCAATGGCACCATCTTTCCTCAACTGCCCTGCAGTATGGCCTGTCTTTGCTCCTTTCACTTTCCGAAGTGCTGTTGTGGCTAAATCTCGAATCTGTAACATCTGTAGCTTCTTCAACTTGAAAAAGATGTTTGCAATGGAGTGGGCAGCACGCCGGTCAGCACTTCTTAGCTCAGCCTTGCAGATCTTACTGTAGGTGAGGGGCTTCATTCGATCACTGTTATCAACACGTCGTTGGCCGCAAAATATGGTTGGAAAGGATTTCTCCTCACAATCTTTGTCCATGAAAAGACCAAGTGGATGTTTGCCTTCACCTGGTGCTATGTTCAGTGCCGCCTGGCCATCAGTTGTAAAGTCGTTGGGGTGGAGAAGGGTGTCACGACAGCCACCTCCCAGTTCTGCCTCTTGACTGGTTTCGACCCATTCTTTGTCTTCATCATCTTCCCCAGTGTCATCTTTGTCATTAGCAGCTATGTTTTCCTCCGGCCACTCCTGAAACAAATCTGCATACTCTTCTGGCAGATTACCATCTTGGTCTTGTTCTGGTTTCTTGTCTTTCACTGTGCCAGAAGCTTGATCAGTTACCAAGTGCTCAGGGCCTTGTGACGGTACATTAGAACATTGCTTCACAGCATCACATTCAGGTTGTTTGCCTTTGTCACATGAGTGAGCATGGTTGGTATTCTCACTTTGGATACAACTATCATCATCTGCACTGTTGATTCTGAACTCTACCGACTCTGCTCCCTCCCACTCTGGCTTGAACCAAGAAGGATCCAGCTTAATGCCCTCTTCTCTGAACAGGACACTGTTCCCAATCAACCACTCCGCAGCAGCAAAGATCTTCCCAGGCCTCACATTTTCAAAGTGGTAGGAGGACTTGTAGCGCAAGCGTCTCTTCAACTTCAAGGCAATTGTCTCTGTCTCTTCGAATCGCCTAGGTAATGAAGTCACCATAGCTGGCACATCCACGGGCACATTTACTACATTTCCTCTAATACCAAACTGATGGTCGCAGCCAAGCTCTCGCATCTGCATGAAGGGAATTCGTGGCGATATACACCGTTCCTCCAGGGTTGTGAGACCTTTGAGTGGAGGTGGAATTGCCGGGAATCCAAGACCATTTCTCACAGCTAAATTGGGCAGCACAGTTTTGCTCAAACTGGAGAGACATGTGGAACATATCCACTCAGTGTCTTGGAAGCTTTTTGTTCCTAACAGAACCTGCTCTATAATGGAAGACTTAACACCCTTGTTCTGGAGAGATGTAGCAGAGGGAGCAACACTCACTGAGTGTTTGTAGAAGAGACCATTACAGCATGTACATATGAATGAAGGTCCGTGACTAACATTGGACTGAAAGACCTTCTTGATGTCATCGACCGTCAAGCAACCGCTTTTTGTGGTCAGTTTGTCTCTTGCTGCTCGCACCTTAGCTTGATAAGATTCTCTGTATGAAGGACAACGCCTTCTCTTCACTTTCCTCAATCTGTCACTCTCCGATTCCTTTCGCCTATAGTTTCTATTCTGTCTTTGTTCTGCTTTCCTTTGCCTGTCTTTTAGGGCCTCTTTCTCTCTGTACTCTTCACTACTTCTCCTTGTTGCCATTCTCTGTCTAGTTCTACATGCTTCTTTCTGACTGTAATCCCTATTGCTCTCTTTGTTGCCATTCTCTGTCTGGTTCTACCTGCTTCTTTCTGACTGTAATCCCTATTGCCTCTCTTTGTTGTCATTCTCTGTCTGGTTCTACCTGCTTCTTTCTGGCTGTACTCTTTAGTGGCTCTCTGTTTAGCCATTCTAAGTCGGTTTCTTTCTGCTTCTTTCTGGCTGTACTCTTTAGTGGCTCTCTGTTTAGCCATTCTAAGTCGGTTTCTTTCTGCTTCTTGTTCTCTGAACTCTCCACTGCATCTTCTCTTTGCAATTCTTGCTTTGCCTAGGTGTGCTTCCTTGTGCCTATATGCCTGCCTAAGTCTCCTCTCACCTTTTCTCAACCTATTTTCAGCTGACTCTTTCTGCTTGTACTCTTGGTTTTGACGCAGTTTCTGCATTGTATTTCTGCGGTTCACAAGTGTCACTGTTGTATGAGATACGAGTGGCTTCTCAGCACCTTCACACTCTGCTGCTGCAAGCACAGGTACATTAACTTGTTGATGTTGGCATGACAGCACTGGTCCGTCAGATGGAAGATGGACGTCAGTCACAATTTCATATGGGTATTGTTGAGGTGGTTGATGTAAATGCACTGTGAACTCACATGGGTCTGTGGAGCAATCAGTCTTGGATCATGTGTGTGCCAGGCACTCTGCCCGACTACATTGCGATAAACACAGATTCTGGTGTTGAGCATGAGGGCAGCACTGTAAATCTCCACTTCTGTTGCCCACGTCCCTGAATTCCGCATGCCCGACCTGGTCAGATAGGACGCGGCTGTCAGCCCTTGTTGTTGCAGGAGAACATGCTCAATTCGATATGTGTGTGCAGACTGTGTCATGAAATGGCAGACTGCAGCTCGAAGTTGGAGATGGTACTCTTCACACCCAGTCACGGCAAAGCTCAGGCAGCGGAAAAAACAATTACCATCTCCACCAACCCTTTTAAAATGTGTTGGTGCTCCAGCCGGAAGCAGCTGATCTGACGAAGGCAGTGCAAGCTTCAAAGGCAAAGTGAACTGGCGACATTTGTCTAACTGCCACTGGCAGTGTACAGGGTTGAATGTGATGCCATGTTGCTCACTAGCTTTAACCTGAATATCCTGTGAATCTGAACAATTGTGTGACTGAAGGCGCTGGAATGATGAAAACACTTTGCCACAAGAAGTACACTTTGAGCATTTATGTTTCAATAGCCTAACACGGCTACTGAACATTTTCTGGCAGTCTACACACTGCACAACCGAGTCCATTCTGAGGAGCAAATATTCCAAGTTACAAAAAAGCATAAAAATCGGGCAGCACCCCCCGGACTGGAAACTACTTTCAGAACCGAGACAAACTATTTTAAGTACCAAAATCGCACAAAAAATCGGGCAGCACCCTCGGGCCTGGAAACTACTTTCAGAACAGAGACGGAAAATATTCTAAGTACCAAAATCGCACAAAAAATTGGGCAGCACCCCCGGGCCTGGAAACTACTTTCAGAACCGAGACGAAAAATATTTTAATGATGTCTGAAAAGTTAGAATATTAGTAATAGTATAAAGGTAGGTACTCACAAAGATGTTGCTCGTGCAGAAATCCAAAAATATGCTGAAGATCAAACTGTCAGGCTCATGACTGTCCAGGTGGCAGAAATCGAAGAGGATGATGATGCGCTGAAAATAAAAATGTAATTGTACTTTAAACTTGGTCAGGTTTGTCTGAGCGCAGGAGATGACTGTCTTTTTGTCTGAAATCGCATTCAATCTGATGTTCAAAAGAAACAATGGTTAAGCATAAACTGACAATGCAATGATGCACTGAAGTTGCGTGAAGCAATATAAAAACATTCAGTTTGCAGTCACGCTAGTTCATTTTCAGAACCACTAGCCAACTAGTGCAAATTGATTTTGACTTTCAGGGCTGCATAAACTACATTGCCAAGCACTACAAACCGTCCTAACCCAAAAGTATGGAAACAAAGTCTTATCTGACCAATGCATGTACTAACAGTTAATTTATTAACTTGATAATTAAGTAGAAGTGCAATGCCAAGGCATATCCCCCCCCCCCCACGAAGGACAAATCGCCCCTTTCTCTCACACACACACACAGACACCCCACACACACACACGCTCAAACCACGTCACACACAAACTCACTCACACACACATCATCCATGCACACAATGTATTATTTATAAGCGGGGGTTCTGCAAATAATCAGTTTCAAGTTTGACAATGTGGCCTTTCTTTACAAGAAACGACGCTTCGGATCAATAGTAGGTATCAATAAAATCGATCACACTCAGAACAGCAAATATTCCAAGTTAAAAAAAAGCAGAAAAATCGGGCAGCACCCCCCTGACTGGAAACTACTTTCAGAACCGAGACAAAATATTTTAAGTACCAAAATCGCACAAAAAATCGGGCAGCACCCTCGGGCCTGGAAACCACTTTCAGAACAGAGACGGAAAATATTCTAAGTACATGTACCAAAATCGCACAAAAAATCGGGCAGCACCCCCGGGCCTGGAAACAACTTTCACAACAGACAAAAACTATTCCAAGTTCCAAAAACGCAGAAAAAGCGGGCAGCACCCCTGGGCCTGGAAACTACTTTCAGAACCGAGACAAAAAATATTCTAAATTCCAAAAACGCAGAAAAATCGGCTTACAATGCTAGGCCCTTGCCTGGAAACCACTTTCAGAACAGAGACGGAAAATATTCTGAGTACCAAAATCGCACAAAAAATCGGGCAGCACCCCCGGGCCTGGAAACTACTTTCAGAACAGAGACGAAAAATATTCTAAGTTCCAAAATAGCACAAAAATCGGCAGGACTCTTTCAGATATATCCGAGATGAAAAATATTCCTAGTTCCAAAATCGCAGAAAAATCGGGCGGCACCCCTAGGCCTGGAAACTACTTTTAGAACAGAGACTATAAAAATATTTAAGTTATAAAATCGCAGAATAATCGGGCAGGACCCTAAGGCCTTGAAATTACTTTCAGAACAGAGACGAAAAATTATTCAAGTTCTAAAATCGCACAAAAATCAGGCAAAACTCTTAGGCCTGTAAATTACTTTCAAAACCTAGACGAAAAATATTTTAATGATGTCTGAAAAGTTAGAATATTAGTAATAGTATAAAGGTAGATACTCACAAAGATGTTGCTCGTGCAGAAATCCAAAAATATGCTGAAGATCAAACTGTCAGGCTCATGATTGTCCAGGTGGCAGAAATCGAAGAGGATGATGATGCGCTGAAAATAAAAATGTAATTGTACTTTAAACTTGGTCAGGTTTGTCTGAGCGCAGGAGATGACTGTCTTTTTGTCTGAAATCGCATTCAATCTGATGTTCAAAAGAAACAATGGTTAAGCATAAACTGACAATGCAATGATGCACTGAAGTTGCGTGAAGCAATATAAAAACATTCAGTTTGCAGTCACGCTAGTTCATTTTCAGAACCACTAGCCAACTAGTGCAAATTGATTTTGACTTTCAGGGCTGCATAAACTACATTGCCAAGCACTACAAACCGTCCTAACCCAAAAGTATGGAAACAAAGTCTTATCTGACCAATGCATGTACTAACAGTTAATTTATTAACTTGATAATTAAGTAGAAGTGCAATGCCAAGGCATATCCCCCCCCCCCCCCCACGAAGGACAAATCGCCCCTTTCTCTCACACAAACACACAGACACCCCACACACACACACACGCTCAAACCACGTCACACACAAACTCACTCACACACACATCATCCATGCACACAATGTATTATTTATAAGCGGGGGTTCTGCAAATAATCAGTTTCAAGTTTGACAATGTGGCCTTTCTTTACAAGAAACGACGCTTCGGATCAATAGTAGGTATCAATAAAATCGATCACACTCAGAACAGACGGAAAATATACCAAAATCGATCACTTTTCTGACTTATAAACTGGTCAAACGTGAGAAAATATTTTGGAGATACTAACACGACAAATATTACGTGTAAATGCTTTGTTTTGAGGTCGGGCGCGGTCGATTGTGGTTGGGAGCGATCGCCGGGCACGCACGGTCATGCGGTAATTAGTCAGACCGACACAGTTTAGGGGCACACACGCTCACAACCACGTCACACACAAACTCACTCACACACACATCATCCATGCACAAAATGTATTATTTATAAGCGGGGGTTCTGCAAATAATCAGTTTCAAGTTTGACAATGTGGCCTTTCTGTACAAGAAACGACGCTTCGGATCAATAGTAGGTATCAATAAAATCAAGTGTAAGTTGTAACACATGTATGTTTAGATGATTTTGACTCAGTCATCATTGTGGATTGACACGTCAATCCGACCTCGAAGTTTCACATGTTAATGTGTAAGTATTAAATAAATAAAGCATAGTTCTATCTGAAACAGCAAAAAAGTGCAATCTCAACCACATAATCATTGACCCTCACCACCTTATTCTGTTCACCGACTCAGGGCCTAGCATTAGAAAAAGAGAGTTCAGCTTACAAACTACAAAGGTAGGGGTCTGTGGCAACACCCCTGGAATTTGAAGAGGTTTTGTGATTTTGCATCTAAAACTAGCCCAAAACTAGTTGTAAATGTAAGTACAGTAACATGTACCAGTATTCAGTTTTTTTGCCTGAAACTAAAAATGCCTACCTTCTTCAAACAAACAGGGCACTCCGACCTCGAAGTTTCACATGTTAATGTTTAAGTATTAAATAAATAAAGCATAGTTCTATCTGAAACAGCAAAAAAGTGCAATCTCAACCACATAATCATTGACCCTCACCACCTTATTCTGTTCACCGACTCAGGGCCTAGCATTAGAAAAAGAGAGTTCAGCTTACAAACTACAAAGGTAGGGGTCTGTGGCAACACCCCTGGAATTTGAAGAGGTTTTGTGATTTTGCATCTAAAACTAGCCCAAAACTAGTTGTAAATGTAAGTACAGTAACATGTACCAGTATTCAGTTTTTTTGCCTAAAACTAAAAATGCCTACCTTCTTCAAACAAACAGGGTGCCGAACAAACACAGTATCACTCAATGTCAGCAATGCCACTCCTTGTCTTGAAGTTGTTAAAAACTGTACACACTGGGCATGTCTTTAGCGCAAATCATGTCCTTCACTTGCTAGAGCCACAAAACACCCACACAGAGGATGCTCGTGCGATGACAGACCCAGGAAGTGCTTGCTCAAGCAAGCTGTCAAACCGATTGAGAAACGGCGCACAAAGCGAGAGCTGGGGCTGTTTTGGGGTAAGCTTATACAGTTTGGGAATAACAGGTTTTTGCATTTCGTACACCAAATCGAGTTTCGCGTAAGGTTAATACTGGAGATGTCATTTCGTCGTAAACAGTGCACCGAACGGTGCACAATGCTAGAGGCCCTGGTTCCCCCGCCGAGCAGCTGGCGACTATAGTAGGCTAGTCTCAGATCGGCACCGCTGTTTCAAGTTTGTGAGCCTTCGAACGGATCACAATATTTTCCTGTCGAGCCGCAATTTTAGAAGGGGAAATTCAGTAAATTCTTAACCCTAAGGCAATTCGGTGGCAGGCACGCGCTTGGCGCCCTCAAATGTTCCTACCGTGACGGCTACAGGCCGGGTTTCACCCTTCTGTATCTAGAAAAAAACACAGGAACTCCACTAAATGAACTCCACTGACACTGAAGTTAACTGAGAATCCTCCCCCCACCCCCCAGACACACACACTTTTCAAGTGGTTGACATGCTAACAAATACCGTGTACTCACAAAAATCGAAGAGCGAAACAGAACTCGTCTAGTACGCCGCAGCCATATGATGTAAAAGGCACGCTATCCCACAATTCCAGAAAACCGTGCCGGTTTGACTAATCATAAGCTTACTGCGCGACGTAATGATATTTTGTTGTTGTCAGTTCAAAATACACCATAACACCCTTATTGATCACTTTTCTGACTTAAAAACTGGTCAAACGTGAGAACATATTTTGGAGATACTAACACCACAAATATTACGTGTAAATGCTTTGTTTTGAGGTCGGGCGCTGTCGATTGTGGTTGGGAGCGATCGCCGGGCACGCACGGTCATGGGGTAATTAGTCAGACCGACACGGCAGTTCAGGGGCTCTGCTGCCGATCTTGAAATTCACATAAATCTAACGGGCCAAGAACAACTTGAAGACATCCAATCATTACAGGCATTTTAGATCTACTAATTTTACTAGCACTGTGTCATCCGTGTCTGCTGAAACTGATAAAACAAAATATAAAATACCGGTGACACAAGTGGAAAACACTAGATCTGTCTGTACTTACCGGGACTGCCAGCCGGCCGTCGATACTCCGCTTTCAACAGCTCTTCCTCGCGCCTCGCGCAGATGATTGGAAAAAAACGCTGTGCAGATCAAACTGTAGGAACTCTCACTTTGGTATCTTCTTTAGTCTATTTTTCTGGAGCTTAGAAACCGAACCCGGTGAAATCTTGTTCCCCGATTCGGCGAATGCAGAGGTGAGACTGAGTGAATCTGTGTAGGCTACCACAATCCCTCGCGCGACCCCTGACCTGATCTTGACCCCCTAACCTGGTCTACATACCAAACAGGACACAAATCAGTCAACTGCTTGTACCCCTTCAAAACCCCCCACCACCCGGTTTCTTTGGATACACGCTTTAACTACACACATGCCGACACAATGTTGACCATTGCTTCAATAATTTGAAGATGGTGCTTGAAAATTAACCAGGTGAAATGAGTATTTCGGTGTTTAGCCAAAAATGTTAAAGTTTCTACCACAGACATACACACATACATACATACGCACGCACGCACAGACAGACAAAGTTTATCATCGCATAGGCTACACTTACGTGAGCCAAAAAGAAGATTCAAAACGCACATTTTGCAACGCGCATTTGGATAGGCGTAACTGTGTGGTCAGGTTTGTGTACAGTAAAGATCTACTTTTGTGTGGGGTGTCTCAAGTGTGTCGTGCTTTCGTCACACGCATTTTAATTTCTGTTGGTAAATTCCAGTGTAGCGTTAATCTGAACAGTGATGATCTTTCAGAGAGACCTCATTTGAACTCGGAGAAAGGACTGTGCTCTAGTCTTCATTATTTGCGATTCGAAACCTCCAGTCGAGCTTCGACGGATTGACTGTGCGGAGTGACTCCCCTTGAATTGACTCGAAGCGTGACTCGACGGTTCGCACATTTTCAAAACAAATGTGGCATATTTCTCGTGTAGTATCTTCACTCATCGGGGAGTCTGATACTAAATATGAACGGTAAGAATGCTGTGAACCCTACACGTATTATATCCCCATCGTTTTTTCGTTCACATTTGCCCAACATGTTAACTTGCTGAGCGGGGTTAATGTCGTCTGCTACTGTGCTAGGCTACCTGAAACGTTCGAGTTTGCTGGGGATGACGTCACACCGGATAACTGTACGTACGCACAGGCGCTCGAAGCTCTCAATAAGCATTTCGGTGCGCAGCGAAATGACACTTTTGAAAGAAATGTTTTTTGACAGATGGCCCAAAAGGAAGGTGAAGCTACTGCACAGTTCATCACTAGACTTTGCCAACAAGCAAAGCATTGTAACTTTGGACCAACCCTGGGTGAGAATATCAGAGATCAAGTAATCGACAAGTGTGCTGACAAACGTTTGAAGGCCAAACTTCTGGAGAGAATGAACTGAACTTTGCCAGTACTGATGCAGATTTCACAGGCGCATGAAGCTGCAAGTGGTTTTGTCAGACAGATGACGCCTTCAAATTCAGCTGATGCAGCAGATTCTCAACTCGTTGGAGCTGTGGGTGGTAGATCGTCTTCGAAATATGTGAAGGAGAGACAGACCAGTGCCTCTAGACACAAAGGGGAGAAGAAAAAGGGTGCTTGTTTCCGATGTGGACAGAACACTCACCATGCCACTAGGATCCAACATGTCCTGCCATGGGGAAGACATGTAGACTGTGCCAAAAACTGAACCATTTCGCTGTTGTGTGTAAAAGTGGCAAAAATACTCGAGCGAATGCCTTGAATGTTGTGCATGATGATGATGATGATGATGATAGTGACCATGACTATTCTTTCAAAGTGGGTGACAGAAAACTGGAAATGATACATGTTGTAGTGGGAGGAGTTCAGATCTGTGCAGGCATTGATTCCGGGGCTAGTGCTAACGTTTTAGACAAACAAAAGTGGGAGGCTTTGAAGAAGAAAAAAATTGTTTGTAAAACAGAAGCAAAGAAAGATGGAAAAGTCCTGTATGCCTACGGATCTGAGCGGCCTCTTACAATAATTGGTACATTTGAAGCTGAGGTTTCTCTGTCAGCGTTGCCAGATCAGAACAAGCATGTTGCCAAGTTTGTTGTCATTGAAGAAAAAGGAATTTCTCTTTTGGGGAGGGAAACTTCTGAAAAACTGGGTGTTCTGAAAGTTGGATTGCCAACAGAAATACATGCTGTTGGTTCTGTTTTGACAGAAAGTACAGAGAAGCCTGAGATTGGCAAACTGAAAAATCACAAAGTGACGTTGCATGTGAAAAATGACGTCAAACCAATCATTCAGGCCGCGAGACGCATTCCGTTCAGTCTGCGTTCTAAAGTAGAACAAAAGATCAAAGAACTGACAGAGCTTGATATTATTGAGGGGTGCGTATCGCTAGCGCTACGTGTCATTTGTGCTACGTGTCATTTGTCCTACGTGTCATTTGTGCTACGTGCCGCTATCGCTACGTTGATTAGTGCTACAAATAATTTGTCAATGAGTCGCTATCATTCGTTCTTTATCACTACGTGTCGACAACACAACATCTTTTAGCGCTACGTGTCATTATCGCTACGTGTCAATACCACTACTTACTGACGACTCTCTCTTTCCCATTTTTTCTCTCGCTCTCACTCCTTCTGGTTTGTGTGTCTGTGTATGTGTGTGCGTGTGTGTGTCTGTTTCAGTGTGTGTGTGTGTGCGTGTGTGTGTGTGTGTGTGTGTGTGTGTGTGTGTGTGTGTGTGTGTGTGTGTGTGTGACTCTCTCTCTCTCTCACTCTCTCTCTCTCTCTCTCTCCCTCTCTCTCTCTTGCTCACTCTCACTCGCTCGCTCACTCACTGTCTCTCTCTCTCTCTCTCTCTCTCTCTCTCTCTCTTCATTACACACACACACACGCACACACGCACACGCACACGCACAAACGCATACGTACACACGGTATCGTACACACAAACTCACACACAGAAAAACATTCGTGTATGTATATACGGTATCATGCGAGAGAGAGAGGGAGAGAGGGAGAGAGGGGGGAGGGGGAAAGAGCGAGCGAGAAAGAAAGAGCGAGAGAAGACAGAAAGACAGATGAAGAGAGAGAGGGGGAGGGGAGCGGGAGAGACAAGGAGAGAGCGATTTAAAAGAAGTACAGAGAAAGAGCGATTGAAAGGTGCAGAGAGACAGAGACAGAGAGAGACATAATATATACAGATCCGACAGACAGCCATGCAGACAATATATATACACACTCACACGCACACACAAAAAGGGAAGTGTCTGCCATTTGAACATGTAGTATAGTGCTATCGACACGTAGCGTTATCGACACATAGCGCTACAGTACATTGGTTTTTTAAAAATAGTGATATCGGCACGTAGTTCTATTAAGACGTAGTAATAATGGCATGTGTGAATTGTGGCAATAGCACTACGTGCCGATAGCACTACTGTTTTAGGCAATTTGTGTCGATAGCACAACATGCACAGAAAATAGCGCAAACGATACGTAGCACAAATGACACGTAGCGCTAGCGGGACGCACCGTTATTGAGCGTGCCGAGGGGCCTACATCGTTTGTAAGTCCCATTGTTGTGGTACCAAAGGCTCAAGGGAACGACATACGGCTGTGTGTTGATATGAGACAGGCAAATGAGGCCATAGAACGGGAACGGTTTCCCATGCCGACTGTTGAGGAAACGCTCCTAGAGATGAACGGCAGCAAGTTTTTTTCAAAACTAGATTTGAACATGGGATTTCATCAGTTAGAGCTAGACGCAGAATCGCGACCGATCACAACTTTTGCAACACATGTCGGTTTGTTTCGCTACAAACGTCTCATGTTTGGAGTGACAAGCGCTCCAGAAATCTATCAGTATACGATTCAAAACGTACTCCGCGATTGCACAGGCGCGCGAAACATGACGGATGATATAATCATCTATGCCGAGACACTAGAAGAGCATAACCGCAGGTTAGCCAAAGTCTTAGCAACACTGAAAGACGCAGGACTCACACTTAACAAGAAGAAGTGCATTTACCGCATGACAGAACTACAGTTCATGGGCTTTCTGCTCTCAGAAAAAGGGATTGGGCCCACATCTGTAAAGGTCGAAGCAGTGAAAAATGCACAACCGCCAAAAAGTGCATCTGAGGTCAAAAGTTTCCTAGGTCTGGTAAACTTTAGTGCGCGTTTCATCAGTCATCTTGCGACAAAGTCAGAACCGTTGCGAAAACTCACACGCAAAAACGTTCAGTTCAAATGGGAAAAAGAACAGCAACAAGCATTCGATCTTCTGAAGACGGACCTTGAAAATGCAGGTACTCTCGCGTACTTTGATCAAAAAGCTGAGACAAGAGTTGTCGCTGACGCGAGTCCAGTAGCTCTAGGTGCAGTACTGGGGTGTTATGTATGAGTGACGTCTAAACGTTTAGGCGGCGTGCAAACAGCGAGTGCCGCCAACCGCGAGGTACACAGTATGCACGGGTGGCGACTACACGCTTGTACCACCGAAACTGGCGACTAAATTTAGACGTGCTCCGGAGGTCGTCTAAATGGTTTACACGCCGACTTCAGCGAACAGAATGGCCATTTTCATGGTTTTCCGCCATCAAAGTCGACGAATTTTGCGCCGTAATCGTTTTTAGACAGAACCCAATAGTTGGAAGTGCTGGACTAAAAAGATTTTTGTTGTTGCGAGATTCACTTCCCTTGTCATATTATTTTAGAACCAACACCGATAAGATTAGCGAAGACATCTTTGATTCGTTTCAGCGCAAAGTAGCACTGACCCATATTTCACTGCTCTCCGTCTCTGAATAGTCGAACTCCCGTGCGAGGAAGCGGGAGGATGTTATCGAATGACCCTAGCGCATGCGCAAAGGAAGGAATTCCTCGTTATAAAAATAGATTGACTGGTGACCTTGCTTTACACGGCAACTTGAAAGTCGGCGGTCTGGTCGTCACCCGTGCATACCGACTGAGCGCCTGCGGTAGGTGGCGACTTTCAAGTCATGACTTCGCTGAAGTCGGCGTGTACTTTACACGGCACTCATGCATAACTCCCCTGGTACAGATCCAGAATGGAGAAAAACGCGCAATCTACTACGCAAGTAGAAATTTGACTGATGTAGAACGTCGGTATTCTTAAACTGAAAAAGAGGCCCTAGCACTCGTTTGGGCATGCGAGAGATTTCATCAGTATCTCTTCGGAATGGATTTCATTCTCGAAACTGATCACAGACCGCTGGAGTTCATTTACTCAAAACGCTCAAAACCGTCTGCGCGCATAGAAAGATGGGTTCTCAGGTTACAGAACTATCACTTCACGGTTCAGTACAAACCTGGTGCCCAAAACATAGCAGATCCGTTGTCACGTTTAGTAAAGCATGATGAACGTAGCCGCAGGCAGACTCAAAATCAAGCTGAAGAATACATTTCTTTTGTCGCACACACTAGCGTTCCATCTGCATTGACGATGCAGGAACTAGAAGAGGCGTCAGAAATTGACACAGAAATCATTGCGCTGAGGCAGTGCATTCAGACAGATAGATGGCAGAACTGTCCAAACCAAACATACAAAGCACTCAAAGACGAGTTCACTTGTTTTGGCAAGCTAATGCTTCGAGGTTGTAGGATTGTCATTCCACATGCACTCCGACATCGCGCCATGAAAATAGCCCATGAAGGTCATCAAGGCATAGTTAAGACCAAAGAGAGATTGCGAAGCAAGGTCTGGTGGCCAGGAATTGATCACGACACAGAAAAACAGATCAAGGCATGTCACGAATGCCAAATTGTTAGCCAGCCAGCACCACCTGAACCACTGAAGTGCAGGAAATTCCCGGACGGTCCTTGGGAAGATCTAGCCATTGACATACTCGGACCGCTTCCGACTGGAGAGTCCATTCTCGTTGTAGTTGATTACTACAGTCGTTTTTTCAAAACGGTCGTTCTGAGGACCACTGTAACGAAGCAGATCATTCAAGCGTTAGACAACATTTTCACAACACATGGTTTGCCCGTTACCCTCACTTATGACAACAGACCTCAGTTCGTTTCTGAGGATGTCTTCCAGTACCGTAAAGTACCGAGTATAAGCCCATGGCATTGTAAACGCCCACCCCCCACCTTGGAGCAAAATCCGTGCAAAAGGTGAAGTACCGAGTAAACGCCCACCTCCCACTTTTGCATGGCTAAAAAAAAAAAACACCGAAAAATCGAGAACAGAGAGAGAAAAAAAGGAATGCCGAAGAATGTCGTGTCAGAGTTTCTTCCCCTTGCTTTTGGCGCTTCTTTCCAAGAAAATGCCGAAGCGAAAATCTTACTCAGTAGAATTCAAGAGTTTGGTGTGGACAGAAAACAAATTAGGATGTGGCGAGCTAACAGAGATATCCTTCTGCAGCATGAAACTGGCAGAGAAAAGCGAAAGTTGAAACTGCACCCTTGTCGGACTGTGAAGTCGGAGGAGTTGGAGTTGTTAGAAAAAAAGACTTGCAGAGAAAAGCGCGACAGTTAGGAGCGGGTCTGAAACTTCAAGACTTTGATGCGTCAAACATGTGGCTACAAAGGTGGAAAACTGAACGGCACCATGTATCCATTCGCCTCTGTACGTCCAGTAACCAGAAGTTGCCGGCAGATTTTGAGGATTTCAGGTTTTTCAATGTGTTCATTTACGAGTGATGGTGTGTAAGCCTTACGTATGTCTGTCTGCGAGTTTAACAATTTTATAATACACAAAATAAGTCTTCATGTTGTTTCACATTTGCTTTAGTTTGAACAAACA
>NW_027127089.1:0-2500 GCF_037325665.1 Littorina saxatilis
AGAGAGAGAGAGAGAGAGAGAGAGACAGAGAGAGACACACACACAGAGAGACAGACAGACAGACAGACACAGAGAGAGACAGAGACAGAGAGAGAGAGACGGGGAGAGGGGGGGTGGGGAGGGGGGGAGAGAGAGTCTCTACATTGCTTTTTATATTTAGTCAAGTTTTGACTAAATATTTTAACATCGAGGGGGAATCGAAACGAGGGTCGTGGTGTATGTGCGTATGTGTGTGCGTGCGTGCGTGTGTGTGTGTGTGTGTGTGTGTAGAGCGATTCAGACTAAACTACTGGACCGATCTTTATGAAATTTGACATGAGAGTTCCTGGGTATGAAATCCCCGAATGTTTTTTTCATTTTTTTGATAAATGTCTTTGATGACGTCATATCCGGCTTTTCGTGAAAGTTGAGGCGGCACTGTCACGCCCTCATTTTTCAACCAAATTGGTTGAAATTTTGGTCAAGTACTCTTCGACGAAGCCCGAGGTTCGGTATTGCATTTCAGCTTGGTGGCTTAAAAATTAATTAATGACTTTGGTCATTAAAAATCTGAAAATTGTAAAAAAAAATAAAAATTTATAAAACGATCCAAATTTACGTTTATCTTATTCTCCATCATTTGCTGATTCCAAAAACATATAAATATGTTATATTCGGATTAAAAACAAGCTCTGAAAATTAAATATATAAAAATTATTATCAAATTTTTTTTTTCGAAATCAATTTAAAAACACTTTCATCTTATTCCTTGTCGGTTTCTGATTCCAAAAATATATAGATATGATATGTTTGGATTAAAAACACGCTCAGAAAGTTAAAACGAAGAGAGGTACAGAAAAGCGTGCTATCCTTCTCAGCGCAACGAATACCCCGCTCTTCTTGTCAATTCCACGTGCACTGCCTTTGCCACGGGCGGTGGAGTGACGATGCTACGAGTATACGGTCTTGCTGCGTTGCGTTGCGTTCAGTTTCATTCTGTGAGTTCGACAGCTACTTGACTAAATATTGTATTTTCGCCTTACGCGACTTGTTGCTTTTTGTTTTACTCGTCTGGCATTTCCACGTTTACTTAGAATCGTTGAAAGCAAAGAGAGCATTCTTAACAGGTACATTTGTTTTATATTAAAGCAGGAGCTAATATGTATAATGGTTGTTAGCCGAGATTTGTGCAATAAACCTATACCCTCATCTCTCTCGGCAATAGTGCGCCACCATAGGACATAGCCAGATTCTGACCTGCCGAGTCCGACACACAACATAACCCTTGCCGCGACTGACCCTCTTGATCGATACGGCTGACTGCCACAATCAACTGATTGATCTTGACCCCTTGTCGATCAGTGACTGACAGATCTCGGTGCCGTCATCTTCTGTAAACAGGTCCCACAACTCTTCTTGCAAGACGGCGCGCGCTCATCCGGAAGTATGCTTGTGTCAACTTTACACAACACGGGCTTCGGCTGTTTGCCTTGTGCAAGAATTGCTTATTAGTTACGCTTAATGGCATTGTGCGCCTTTTCTTTATGATTTTTGTTGTCGTAGGAGGAGATAGGGTTAGGTCAGTTTTCTACTGTCGAAAAGCAGAACATTGTTTTCATTGGATTGCATGAGCATATATACGCCGGATATTTTTTCATAAACGAGGTAACAGCAGTCTTTACCACATTATTCTCTAACATCAAAATCAGATTTTAACACACACATAATTATTATCAATTTTTGTCCTTTTGTATAATGTAAAATTTAACATTATAAGTAAGAGTAATTACAGGTGGGATTTTTTCTGCACCTCATGCAAATGACAGAGTCTGTGTGCAAACAGCATACAGACAGAAACCATGTTTGTTATCGCTTATTTATTTCATGATTAAGCGGGCACGCTGCATTTGAAGCGTCTGCCCAAACATTAAAAAACACACACACATACACACACACACACACACACACACACACACACACACACACACACACACACACACACACACACACACACACACTTGATCACTCACTCAGTCATACTTTCTTGCTCGTTTGCTCACTTGCGATCTTTTTCACACATTTTCCGAGTCATGACCGAACAACTAGGTCACAACGATACACCTGACCCGCCGATATATATCATAACCTCGTGTGGCAGTAGATCACCCCACTGACCAGAATAACCTGGCGTCTGTATGATGTCCAAGTTCAATGTCTGGCTGTCGGTCATGGAGACCCGAGACAGGATGACCAAGGTGACCAATCCGTCACAAACGTCAAAAAACGGAAGCGTGCGAGTCCTCCGCTTGACAAATGGCTTACCATAATTTATCCTACATACGTGAGAGAGACACCCGTGAGATAATAATCGTTCAAATCACACGTCTGTATATCATGTAAATGAGGTCATGTCAAGCAAGTCTGGCAGGGACCTGTTTTTCCACTGTTTATGATGCCAAAGTCACCGAGACAAACGTCATTATAGAAGAACAAAAAATTGCGCTCGCTAATTACCCTCGAT
>NW_027127089.1:7500-15374 GCF_037325665.1 Littorina saxatilis
CCCCGTTATGAACCAGACAAAGTAGCTTGTGTAGAAAGTTCATCGTGAAAGCACAAAACACTTTGCTAATGTCTGCAGGCCATTTTCTGAGGAAAGATGTACCAAACTCAGGGCGTTTCTGTGTCAACATTCAATATTTTTGCCTGTACGAAGAAGATGATGCAGACATCCCCTTTAGAACTGTGTGGATCATTTCAGAAATATCATGGGTGCGTTCCTCATGTCGGATACCATTGACATAAGTGCAAACTTAACAAGAAATTCCTACGAGGTAGGAAAAACACCCCCGTCAAAGGGAAATAACCTTCTCAGTTGGTGGCAGTGACTGAGTGAGAATGGTTATTTCCCTTTGACCATGAAGATGTCCCTGTATAAGTCCTTGTATAATTTTAATCCACCAATAACTCCCTAACCGTGTGTTTGACTGGTCCCAATTTTTGTAAGGACCGTCTCAGGAATGTATAGAACCTGTTCACCAAGTTTGGTGACGATCGGTCCGTTCATTCTTGAGATCTATATGCGAACACAAACACACAAACAAACACACAAACACCCAAACAAACACATCGAGCGAAACCTATACACACCCCTATACCGGGGGTGTAATAAATACATTCGTATTAGAGCCTGATGTCACAAGCGGCTTTAATATTAGTATACTTTTATGCTGTGGTGTTAAAGGTATTGTATTGGAGCGCCTGTGTTCCTCTATTTCACCTGTCACAGGTAGACGCTGGTTAACTTCAAGTGTCTCGTGGAGCTCGTGCTCAGGTATTTCACGTGTATTTTACTTGTATTTTGTAAGGTGAACTAAGTGTTAAATTCGAGCTCGTAGATACGTAGAGGTTACATGCCGATTCTCAGTGATTATTAAAAATAATGGTCGAAGTTAGCGGATCATGAAAAATGCGAGCTTTAGCGAGCTTTTTCATGACCGCGAACTGAGACCATTATTTTTTATAATCACTGAGACGAGGTGTGTAACCTCTTTATTCCTCCTTTCTTCAGTTATTCAACGAGAAAAGAGGAGGGTTTTTTTTGCGAAAGTTTGATCGAATCCTATTCTCTCAACCAGTCAACCTGCGCAGGCGATCGATTAATGCGCGGTTGTATAGTTCCGTGCAAATCATTCCATTCTGTTAACACTTCTTGTCAGTTTTCCTATTTTTGGCTAAAATCAAGTACACAGATATGCTGTTATTCTGCTGTGGCGGCAAAGGCAGATATTGTGTGTTCTGTATATGTTTTGGTATCGCTTAGGATAATGTTTTTTCGTCAAATGGGACTAGCAGACGAAGTTTTGCACCCGTGTTCCAACGTTAAAAACTGTATGAAGTTCAGTTTTCTGGGGAAAATAGTGTATGAAACCCCTTTATGTTGTTTAAATTGATGAGATGTGTGCATTTGGTTGCGTGTGATCTGTTTATTAAATGAAATATTGTTGAAAACTGACCGTCGGATTGCAGTCTGTTGTCGAAGGAACTGAGTGAAAAGAAGGGGAACTACTCTTGTCGCTAGACAAAGTATGAGTTACTTGCCTTGGGAAATTGCTTGTGATGAACGGTTTGAGCACTAGATTCAGAAAACAACCGAACTCATGGATTTTATATGGAGATTCATGTGTTCAGGCCTGTAGTTGTTAATTTAAATGCGGTATGTTTGCTCCAGAGATGTATACTTCGTACATTTATTAGAACGTTCGGAACTTTTCAGTCGCAAAAAGTAGTACCGAAACAGAACAACCTCTCAACCCATTGCACTATCGAGGATTCAGGCTGTTGCTGGGTCGTTATTTGTTTGGTTGCTGGGTCATTATCGAAAAATAACTACCCCTACAAGTTTACAGAGGTAAAGAAGCAGAGGGGGGAATAATCCTTTTTATTCATTCGTTCTTTGCCTTTAGCCGAGGAAAGAAGGCTTGCGTTCCAAGCGAATCCGTTCTTCGTTGAACGTAGGGTTTGCTTACGTAGAGCAAACGCCGGAAAACTATGGAAGGCGAAAAGGGTCAAATGATCGATCAAAAGGATCGTGCAAAAGGATCGATCCTTTCGAGTTTGACCCTTTCTGCGCGACGCGCGGAAAGGGTCAAATGATCGATCAAAAGGATCGATCAAAAGGATAGATCCTTTCGCGTTTGACCCTTTCCGCCCGACGCGCGGAAAGGGTCAAATGATCGAGTAAAAGGATCGTGCAAAAGGATCGATCCTTTTACACGATATTTTGAACGAACAGTTTCATCGCGCTGTTGCGGAAAATCATGGAACGGATTAGCACAAAGAACGATTCTAGAAAGTAAAGTAAGTAGATTACGTGTTCTGGTGGAGCGTGAAGGAGCATGAAATATCAAGAGAAATAAATAAAAAAGTATTCTTGTTTTAGCGAGTACATTTAGGGGGGTGTAGTTAAAATTACTGTGTGAAAAGTGTTTGGCGCGAAGCGTTCATCTGCAACAGATCTAAATGTGCCACTTTCAGCACGTTTACAGGAACGTGTACGGGTAACGTCATCAAATCTAGTTTTTACGTCACGCCGAGCCGAGATCTGCAGTCTTGGTAAACAACGTATGATTTGGAACATTGGAGAACAAAAGTGTGTCACGGAATATCTACACGTACACGTACAGGTCTTTGCTACACGTTCGATCATCTAGAACACTGGACGCACGTACACGCGAACTTAGAAATCTGAAGTCAGTTTGCTACCAAAATGTGAACTCCAGACTGTGTGCAGGTAAAATTCCGGTTCCACTTTTTGTCGGCACCGGATCCAGTAAAAGGATCGATCCTTTTGATCGATCGTTTGACCCTTTCCGCGCGTCGGGCGGAAAGGGTCAAACGCGAAAGGATCGATCCTTTTGATCGATCCTTTTGCTCGATCATTTGACCCTTTTCGCCTTCCATAGAAAACTGCTATCAACGGCAGGGGATATTGTATGGCTACTTCAATGCAACCAGGATGTGGTATGTAATCATTAAATATTATGTTGTGTGGGTTACAGTTAAATTATTGTCAGGCTTAAATTTGTTTATTGGCTTATGAAAACCGGTCAGTCCAAGATGGCGGAATGTACAGTGTGCACGTGCGTGTTTGTAACTTTTGTACTTGAACGGTATGAAGTTGTGAGTTCGTTTTGGAAAATGGTTTGGTATATATATTATTGGATGAACATGTTTTGGTTGAAAGGAGAGTAATCTAGATTGGTTGACAGTTTTGTTTATAGAATGAATTTGGTATTATTCGTTGGACTTCATACTTAGCAGAATTAAATGTATAAGTCCGTTGGTATGTGTGTTCGAGATGCATGAGAGTGAGAGTAAGGAGTTATGTCCATTTAATCCTGCACTTAGTTGTTGAATTATAAGGACGGGTGTGCGATGTTACTGTGAACTAAGTCTTGCGTTCACCATTCCAGGTTGTTTTCACCATGCGGAGGCTATAAAATGGCCTACTACTAAAGAGATGTCTGCCTGCTCCATTTTTGACGACAGCACTGCTCGTCTGGCAAGGACTTGACGTCACCGATGGCTTCTGTCGCTTCGCACTACGGCCTCGTTGACTCAAGTTCATGGACGATTTCGGATACGCAAGCATGGTAACATTAGCCTAAGCCGTCCTAACAGCTAAAAGTGCAGGAACCATAACGTCATTGTGAACTGAGCGAAAGTGAGAGGTGTGAAAGATGCTTTAAAAGGAAAATAATTATTCTTTGTTGTTATTGAGTTTAATACTGTTTGATCTTGTTGTTGTCGTTGTGGATGTTATCATAAGAAAGAGTTGTATGGTTAGTTAGTGAGTTGTGTGTCACAGTGTGTATTTATGTTTGGTCTATGTATATTTGATTTTTGTAAGAAACGTTCTTAATCTACTGTTCGTGTCAACTTGTGTTTTGTATTTGAAAGAGCAAGATTGTTATTGAGTCGTGGATGACAGACTGCGTGCGTGTGTTATGCATGTGTGCGTGACACCTGAGATATGGGTAACTGAGTGCCGAAACACCACAATCACCTTTGGAGGCGAAGTCCAATCAAACAGGATTGAGAATTTTAGAGCTTATTTCTAAGCCCTATAAAAACTGTTATGCATACGCAAAGGAATCCATGAACTTACAGAGAGACAAAAACCGCCAGACCCCATCACAAACAGAACTCTACAATCCACAGGTGTTGCCTACTTCTAAGGCGAACAACTCTGCAGAGTCTGCTGTGAAGGGCGACGGTAGTCTCCCTGTCACATATGCCAACATGTGATTGCGTCGGCGGCCATTTTGAATACCAAACCACACTTCTGACAGTTTAAATTTAAAGTTTTGTGTGAATATTTGTTTGTCTGTTCACGTAAATGACATTTTGGTCGAAATATCTGTGAATGTATTGCTTTGTCAGTAACAAACGTTCCAAAAACCTACCTTTCTTTGTTCTTTGATTCACACTTCTGACAAGCAACGTTAGTGTGTCAATTTGTTTTGCAAGCGACGGGCGCAGTGGTGTGGTGGTAAGACGTCGGCCTCCTAATCGGGAGGTCGTGAGTTCGAATCCCGGTCGCTGCCGCCTGGTGGGTTAAGAGTGGAGATTTTTCCGATCTCCCAGGTCAACTTATGTGCAGACCTGCTAGTGACTTAACCCCCTTCGTGTGTACACGCAAGCACAAGACCAAGTGCGCACGGAAAAGATCCTGTAATCCATGTCAGAGTTCGGTGGGTTATGGAAACACGAAAATACTCAGCATGCCTACTCAACGAAAGCGGAGTGAAGCTGACTATGCTCTCAGAGCATAGTGTGGGGAACCCAAATGGGCAAACGAGCTCACACGTAACCAGAAAATTCTGGAACGCTGAAGAAGAAGAAGAAGAAGAAGAGTTTTGCAAGCTACAGGTTTCAGATTCTATAGTCATTATCAAAGAGTAAGATACGTAGAGGTTACATGCCGAGTCTCAGTGATTATCAAAAATAATGGTCGAAGTTAGCGGATCATGAAAAATGCGAGCTTTAGCGAGCTTTTTCATGACCGCGAACTGAGACCATTATTTTTTATAATCACTGAGACGAGGTGTGTAACCTCTTTATTCCTCCTTTCTTCAGTTATTCAAAGAAAAGAGGAGTTTTTTTGCGAAAGTTTGATCGAATCCTATTCTCTCAACCAGTCAACCTGCGCAGGCGATCGATTAATGCGCGGTTGTATAGTTCCGTGCAAATCATTCCATTCTGTTAACACTTCTTGTCAGTTTTCCTATTTTGGGCTAAAATCAAGTACACAGATATGCTGTTATTCTGCTGTGGCGGCAAAGGCAGATATTGTGTGTTCTGTATATGTTTTGGTATCGCTTAGAATAATGTTTTTTCGTCAAATGGGACTAGCAGACGAACTTTTGCACCCGTGTTCCAACGTTAAAAACTGTATGAAGTTCAGTTTTCTGGAGAAAATAGTGTATGAAACCCCTTTATGTTGTTTAAATTGATGAGATGTGTGCATTTGGTTGCGTGTGATCTGTTTATTAAATGAAATATTGTTGAAAACTGACCGTCGGATTGCAGTCTGTTGTCGAAGGAACTGAGTGAAAAGAAGGGGAACTACTCTTGTCGCTAGACAAAGTATGAGTTACTTGCCTTGGGAAATTGCTTGTGATGAACGGCTTGACGGCACGGCAGATGAGATTCAGAAAACAACCGAACTCATGGATTTTATATGGAGATTCATGTGTTCAGGCCTGTAGTTGTTAATTTAAATGCGGTATGTTTGTATTGTTTGCTCCAGAGATGTATACTTCGTACATTAGAGCGTTCGGAACTTTTCAGTCGCAAAAAGTAGTACCGAAACAGAACAACCTCTCAACCCATTGCACTATCGAGGATTCAGGCTGTTGCTGGGTCGTTATTTGTTTGGTTGCTGGGTCATTATCGAAAAATAACTACCCCTACAAGTTTACAGAGGTAAAGAAGCAGAGGTCGGAATAAGATCCTTTTCGTGCCACGATCATATTTATTTTAAGATCTCCTCAGGCCTTTAAGGCCATATTTCATCGACCCCGAAGTAGGCTTCGCGAAGTCTTTTTTACAGGAAACATCAGTGCCAAAGCTTCGTGCAGCGAGCTTCGTGAAGTCAACTTTGCGAAGTCACTCTCGCCCAATAACAATTAAACGTGGAATTAAGGCATCCTTTCAGTTGGACACGACACACACGACGGGCGCAGTGGCCTGGTGGTAAGACGTCGGCCTCCTAATCGGGAGGTCATTAGTTCGAATCCCGGTCGCTGCCGCGCCTGGTAGGTTAAGAGTGGAGATTTTTCCGATCTCCCAGGTCAACTTATGTGCAGACCTGCTTGTGACTTAACCACCCTTCGTGTGTACACGCAAGCACAAGACCAAGTGCGCACGGAAAAGATCCTGTAAACCATGTCGGAGTTCGGTGGGTTATGGAAACACGAAAATACCCAGCATGCCTACTCAACAAAAGCGGAGTGAGCTGACTATGCTCTCAGAGTATAGTGTTTTGGAACCCAAATGGGCAAACGAGCTCACACGTAACCAGAAAAATTCTGGAACGCTGAAGAAGAAGGACACGACACACATTGAATCACCTGACTGACTATTGTGTGCGCAGAGTAGACATTGTAAGACCCCCCGCGGGTTAGGGGGAAGAATTTACCCGATGCTCCCCAGCATGTCGTAAGAGGCGACTAACGGATTCTGTTTCTCCTTTTACCCTTGTTAAGTGTTTCTTGTATAGAATATAGTCAATGTTTGTACAGATTTTAGTCAAGCAGTATGTAAGAAATGTTAAGTCCTTTGTACTGGAAACTTGCATTCTCCCAGTGAAGTCATATATTGTACTACGTTGCAAGCCCCTGGAGCAATTTTTTGATTAGTGCTTTTGTGAACAAGAAACAATTAACAAGTGGCTCTATCCCATCTCCCCTCCCCCTTTCCCTGTCGCGATATAACCTTCGTGGTTGAAAACGACGTTAAACACCAAATAAAGAAAGAAAGACATTTTAAGCTAAATTAACTTCTTAAGGGATACCAGCGTCCGTCTACTACATTGGGTGTGCACGTTAAAGATCCCACGATTGACAAAAGGGTCTTTCCTGGCAAAATTGCTTAGGCACAGTTAATAATTGTCTACCTATACCCGTGTGACTTGGAATAATAGGCCGTGAAAGGTAAATATGCGCCGAAATGGCTGCAATCTACTGGCCGTATAAAATTTCATCTCACACGGCATCACTGCAGAGCGCCTAGAACTGTACCCACGGAATATGCGCGATATAAGACTCATTGATTGATTTATTGATTGATTTATTCAGCATCACAGCAACGTGGAGGAAAGACTCGAACCAGGATATTTGTCAAGCAACTTTTCAGCGAAATAAAGTGGCCATGCACATAACTAGTGTCCCCACATCACAAATCACTGCTGATGCATCCGTTGACAAAAAGAGAAGAGGACAGGCGTGATGTGCACGGGGAAATGTGCAGCTGGGTGGGACCCAACCGCGGGTTCGGATTGGTTGAGCTCTCAAACAAATCTCAACTTCAACCAATCCGACCAAGTGTCGTTCCAAACTCATTAGCCACTTTCTACTGCACACCGCCCCAGAACTAAAAACAAAACAAAAACAAAAACGAGTCTTAAATCAAAGTTTAATCTCACACCCAAACTCTGACTACGTATGACAGCTAGCTCACGTTGTTTTGCCAGGTGTGTGTTTGTGATTTACCTGCATGCGTGCAGTCTACATGCACAGGTGAACGTCAGCCGGAACAGGCGAGGTTACAGAAAGCTGGTGCAGGTAAGTCGGTACTGAATAAATCAAGAGAACCACGCCCCAACTAGCATCCTCCTGGATTTCTAATTGATGGAGGAGGATGGGGCGATGA
>NW_027127090.1:0-5023 GCF_037325665.1 Littorina saxatilis
CCCCCCCCCCCCCCATTTTCTTTTTTTAATTGATGTCAATTTTCATGTGCCTATGGGCTCAAAGTTCACATACCTACCTTCTGCCCATCCCACATACCAATCGCGCGATGGTGATGGAAATGTGCCGCCTGTTGTTTGTTCCCTCCTTCCATTGGCGCCTGACTATAGTCTTTCATACGTCTGCTTACACTGATTTTAATTCCATCAGCAGTCACTTCCGAGCAAAGCTACTGACCTCTTGTTTGAACGAATGTAAAGGTTTATCTACGAACACTACAGTCCATGACACAGAGCCAAATTGTAATGTGTTACATGCTAACTCAAAAGCTTAAAACAAGTACCATTTAAATCTGGCACCACAGCCCTGAAAGTCCAAAGAATGATCAACTAGCCTGTTGGCTAGTGCTTCTGAAAATTTACTAGCCTGAGACAGTGAGAGCAAATTTTACAAGCCAAACCAATAAGATTGTTTCAGCAACTTTACTCACATTTGGCGAGTAGATAAACATTTCTATTCGCCAGTTACATGTTTTTACTCGCCATGGCAAGTTAAATACTGGCCACTTTCAGGCCTGCACCATTTTGGACAGAGGATGCAAAGCACTGACCTGACCTTAAACAAACAGGTTGTTCCTTGCAGTTTAAACTTCAAATAGCACAAATGCAGACTGTGTACAATGTAATGTACATGTAGGAACTATGGCATTCATAAAGTTTCTTTATTGAAACAGAAAAATGTTTCTGTAATCTTCTTGTTCCTGATATTGTGACTGCCAAAAAGTGAGAGAGAAAAATCAACAAACTAAGTAAATAATTGCATCCCAAGAAAATGACATTATCAAACAATACATGAGATAGAAGAACTTGCGGTTGCTCAAACATACTTTTCAGCAGAATGTATCGACATGTATACATGTATAAAGCAAGTACAATGTACTAACGTTTGAGACGCAGTGTTTGCATGTAAGCTTCCTGTTCGTGGCGTAGCCAGGTGGCTCCGTTGACCAGGGACGGCTCAGGGCTATCCATTCCTGGCGGCTCACACCCAGGTGACTCGGGGTTCGACCCCAGGACCATTCGGCTTCACGCTTAGCTCACCATTCACATAACACAGCTCTCGTTGGGAAGACCACCACTACTACCACTTGTTGCTGTCGGGTTGTAATTTTGATACACTGAACCTACATGTTTTGCTCCGTTTCACTTTCACCGCGATTCTGGGTTCAAACCCTCAACCATTCGGCCGGCACAAGGTTCATCCCTCACATAACAGCATTTGGTTGGAGTGGTAAGACAACCACCACTAAGTACAACAACTCTTTTGTGTAAGGTATGAATGTTGACAACACGACACCTACATTTTTCTTTCTGTTTCAGTATCACACAGAACCAGAATCTTATTCAAGGGCACATTTGATGAAAAGTATTCCTTTTAGTTTCAAGTACAAGTACAACATCCCCACTTTAGTTTCACTTCAAACAGTTGTGTCAAGAACGGTTGTTGTTTTTCCTCTGAAACTTTTCTGAGAATAGGTACAGTCATAGACGTGTACCTGGCAGTTGCACTCACACTGACACACATGTATGAGACACTTTACAACAAATCACCACTTGAGACACTTTACATCAAATCACCACAAGTTGAAACAAGGAAGAAAAACAAGTAACATCCTCGTTTTCAACACAGCACTTCTCTCTCTTTCTGCCTTCACCTCTCTCGCCGTTTCACTCCAACTTCCCTGCCCAGTACAGGGGTGTCTGACTCAAAACTTTTCCCTTCAACTGGGTCAGGCTGGCGCCGCACCATTGTTGTTTCTCGTCGCTCCGATCTACTTGTTATCTACTCCTCTCTCTTCACGAGAGGTTTTGAGTCCACCAGATGACGGTGGTGGTAGAGGTAGGTATAGATAGAGATAGATGCTAAGTTATGAGACAGGGACACCGCAGTAACCAATCAGTAGAGTGGATATGACACGGACTACTACCTCACGAGGTGACCCCATCGCTTGTTGACAGTCCAACTTTCTGTTTTTAGCCCGCCACTAGCGACGACTCATCTCCACTTTTTGAGGTCACACGATGCCGCCGGCCCATCAGGGGAGAACACACTGACGAAAATCTCCAGCGAGGTATAAGACAACTTGCTGAATGAGCTCAAAGCGAAGGAGAGGGGGGGCCAAGGTGTGTGTATATTTGCGCGACATCAGTGTGATGTGACTTCATGGACGGAGGAGGAGAAGGGGGGGGGGGGGTGAGTGGAGGAGAGGTCTACTAGGCAGTCCCAGCAACAAGTCGCCGTCGTAGGCTCTTTCGGTCCATGTCATGACCCACTTTTTGGCCAAAACATCGCCCCGCGAAGCGCACACACACACACACACAGTCTCTTCCCCCTCTCTCTTTCAGTCGCTATACACTTCTCGCTGATGTAGGCAAACCTCTCTCTCTCTCTCTCTCTCTCTCTCTGAAGTTCTCTCTTCTTCCCAAACCCCCTTTTTCAATGCAGGTATACTGACGACTCGTGTCTCCTTATTTCTGACCACTTGTCGTCAAAGTGGTCGCACCACCAATGATGAGTCGGGAATGTGAATTTTGACGAGATAGCGAAAAACAGGCGAGTGAGTGAGGCGACCTTTTCCCGTCTGCCACTGTGTGTGACCTCTTTCTCTGGCATTCCTACACAATCAGCGCTCTGGAGGGGAGAGTGAGAGTGGAGGGGGCAGAAGGAGGGAGGTAGGCAAGCATCCATCTCTCTGTACATTCTCACTCTCTTCCACGCTCAGCTGAGAACTGCGTAACTGCTTATGCAAGGGGATTTTGGGGGAGCCTGGGTGTTGAAAGGGGTTGGGGGTTCGGGGGGGTAGGAAAAAGGTAGGAGGGGAGTCCCCAGTCAGAAATAGCGTAGCGAGCTAGATGTTGCTTGCATAAAAAGGCTGAGACACGCAAAGCCAGCCTCGCTCCGCACAGTGGGACAAGAGAGAGAGAGCGAGAGGCTGGTCGACACGACGTCACACTCTGTGAGTGAGCGACCGAGAAAAAACAAGCCACAGTAGGCCTCCTCGCTCGCTCAGAAACACGCAACCTCGGCAACTATAAACAGTACCCCCAGTACACTGTCACTGACCATGAACTCATCTACTATAATTTATGTTTCTTTTTTCAACTCCTTTTTCTTCTCCTTCCCTCTTCTTTTTCTCTCTCGACCAAAATGCAAAACAACTTCTTTCGTTCCCTGACTCAGCATCAAAGTAGGGCAGACTGCTGTTGCTGATGCTTGTTTCTTAAAACTGTCTTGTTCTCAGCCTGCCTGCCTCCCCTTCAACATGGCTTGACCTCGCAGCGTGATTTGGGGGGTTGGTTGCTGAGGTCAACAGATGCAGAAAAGGTGTAAGCACGTTTTTTGTAACAATTGGCGTAGTTTTTGAAACGGTGGTTTGTGTATTCAGTATGAGATTTGCTGGATTGGAGTAATGACCAATGATCTAGCGCTCTAAAAATGAAGATTATTCCGGAATATGTATGTGTGTGGGTTGGAGGTGGTTTTTCTGTGTGTGTGTGTGTTTGTGTGGGGAGTGAAGTGTGTGTGTGTGTGTGTGTGTTTGTGTGGGGAGTGAAGTGTGTGTGTCACAGTGTGTGTGTGTGTGTTTGTTTATAATTATGTGTGTGAAGGATGAATTCAATTCCCCCCCCCCCCCCCCGCACCTCTCTCTCTCTCTCTCTCTCTCTCCCTCTCTCTCCCTCTCTCTCTCTCTCTCTCTCTCTCTCTCTGACAAGAGCAAAAACGGTTCGTGGAGGTCACCATCATTGTCACCTTTGACCTAATAACCTCCAAACTATTGATATAAACGCCACCACAGTTGTTTTTTCTGTGCACACAAGGAGTCAGACTGACCCATTTGCATTTGTTTTATACGCACTTGTTTATTCTTTTGTTGAGATTGTATTACTCTAACTTTGTAAACGGGTAAGCACTGACGGATCATTTTGGAAATTAATCATGTAGTAATATCGGACAGCCTGTCTGGCAGTAGCAGGTCAGCCTGACCGTTCGTCTCCCTCCCTGTCTCTGCCTTTCTCTCTCTCTGCCTCTCTTTCCTTCTGCCTCTTTTTCCCTCTCTCTCGCTCTCTCTCTGCCTCTCCTTCCCTCTCTCTCTCTGTCTCTTTCTCTGCCTCTCTTTCTCTCTCTCTCTCTCTGCCTTTTTCTCTCTCTCTGCCTCTTTCTCTCTCTCTCTGCCTCTCTCTCTCTCTTTGCCTCTTTCTCTCTCTTTGCCTCTTTCTCTCTCTCTGCCTCTCGTTCCCCCCCCCCCCCCACCCCACACTCTCTATCTCTCTCTCTTTCTCTCTCTCTGCCTCTCGTTCCTTCTCTCTCTTTCCCTCTCTCTCTTTCCCTCTCTTTCTCTGCCTCTCTTTCCCTCTCTTTTTCTGCCTCTCTTTCCCTCTCTCTCCGCTTCTCTTTCCCTCTCTCTCTCTCTCTCTGCCTCTCTTTCCCTCTCTCTCTCTGTGCCTCTCTTTCTCTCTCTCTCTGCCTCTCTTTCTCTCTCTCTCTCTCTCTGCCTCTTCTTCCCTCTCTCTCTCTCTCTTTCTCTCTCTCTTTCTCTCTCTGCCTCTCTTTCCCTCTCTATATTTCCCTCTCTCTCTTTCTCCCTCTCCCTCTTTCCCTCTCTCACAAACATACACACACGATATAAACACCGTTGCAGATTCAGAGAGAGAGAGAGAGAGAGAGAGAGAGAGAGAGAGAGAGAGAGAGAGAGAGATTCCTCCGAAAACGGCGTATGGCTGCCTAAATGGCGGGGTAAAAAACGGTCATACACGTAAAATTCCACTCGTGCAAAAAACACGAGTGTACGTGGGAGTTTCAGCCCACGAACGAAGAAGAAGAAGAAGAAGACAGAGAGAGAGAGAGAGAGAGAGAGAGAGAGAGAGAGAGAGAGAGAGAGAAAGATAGAGAGAGAAAGATAGAGAGAGAGAGATGGGAGGAGGTAGAGAGAGAGAGAGAGAGAGAGAGAAAGAGAGATGGGAGGAG
>NW_027127091.1:0-1000 GCF_037325665.1 Littorina saxatilis
TCGATGAAACCATGCACGAGAAACTTCGTCGGTCTGTTGGCCCGGAACGTGGATGATTTCAAACCGGCAGCGTCGCCCGAGTGAAGTCTGTGGCCGCTGGTCCTTGCCTGGCGTGTGTACAGCATGAACCTTGGGTTGATTTTGGTGGGCGACTCGGGGAGAAAGGATACTGGTCGCTGCAGGCTATGGAAAGGGGCATTATTGCTGAAGCAGCCGAGGTCCCCGTAGCACACGCTGGATCCTTAGAACATGTTTGTTGGCTCACGTAAGTGTAGCCTATGCGATGCTAAACTTTGTCTGTCTGTGCGTGTGTGTGTGTGTGTGTGTGTGTGTGTGATAGAAACTTTAACATTTCCGAGTCTATGTGTGTGTGGTTATCCAAGACTCGCATAAGAAGATTAGTCACGGTCAAAAGTGTTTGACGTCAATTAATGCATCATGACGTCATGCCTCCCTGTAGTCTTTCTCTCTCGCGCGGTGTGTGTGTTCATTTTGTGCACATGTGTTATTGTTACTGTTTGTGTATGTGTACTCGTGTGCGTGTGTGTGTGTGTGTGTGTGTGTGTGTGCGTGCGTGTAAGAAAGAGAGACTGAGAGAGAGAGTGTGTGTGTGTGTATGTGTGTGTGTGTGTGTGTGTGTGTGCATGAGATTGTGTGTATGTTTGTGTGTGTATGTGTGTTTGTTTGTAAAGGTGTGTGTGTCCGTCTGTCTATGTGTGTATGAGTTTTGTATGTATGAGATCTGTGTGAGTCACTGTGTGTGTGTGTGTGTGTGTGTGTGTGTGTGTGTGTGTGTGTGTGTGTGAGCCTGTGTGTGTGAGCCTGTGTGTGTGTGCGTGCATGCATGCGCGTGTGTGGGTGTGTGTCTGTTTGTAAGAAAGACTGGCTGAACACCGAAATACTAATTTTACCGGGTTATTATCCAAGCAACAGCTTCAAAGTATTGAAGCAATGATCAACATTTCGTCGGCACGTATACATGTAGATAAAGTGTGTATCC
>NW_027127092.1:0-18919 GCF_037325665.1 Littorina saxatilis
GACCACTCCGATATAAAAACACGCTGAAGCCGGATGAGCTGGGCCATGTATGGCGCATAACGACAGCTCAACGCATCAACGCTCATATGACAGACGACATCCTGAAGGTTAAGTGAACAGCCTTCTCTGGCATATACAGTTTTAATTAAATGACACAGGAATTAATGGTTTAATTTGGGTTTGAAATTTGTTGCAATAATCTTTTGGCCAACTTTATTACTGTGGGGAGGGGGTGGGGCTGGAGAGGGGATGAATCTAGTGGGGAGGGGAGGGGGGGGGGGGGGAACAGACAGGGAATGGGTTTCGACAGGTGGTGCCTATGGGCTCGCACCTTGGAGCCAGGCCTCGACGATGGTTCTGAAGGCCTGGGGGGGGGGGGGGGGGGGGGGGGGGGGGGAGTCTGCGCTGACAGCATCTTGGGGGATGTTTGTTATTCCAGAGGCGGATCACAGACTGAAAGAACGACGTTCTGTGCGGGACTGTGGGACCTGGAGTCTGATCTGGTGGTGTGCCCCCTGGTGTTGATCTTGGGACCGGTGTCAGTGTGCCTTCCCTTGGGACTGCCTCGACCAGTCCACTCATGATTTTGTACATCATGGTTGCCTTGGTCGCGGTGCGCCGTTGTATGAGGGGGGCCAGCTTGAGCCTGGAGACGAGTTCCGTTGCACTACTGGTGGGTTTGAAGTCGTGCAGGATCCTCCTTGCGGAACGACGCTGCGTCATCTCCAGGCTGTCGGACAGGCCCTTCTGACGTGGGTCCCAGACTGGTGAAGCATACACCAAGACCGATCCCACCAGTCCCTTGTAACAAGTGGCCTGAACAGGATGGGGGCAGCCCCTGAGGTTTCGGTAAACAAAGGCACTGGTTTTGTTTGCCTTAGCTGAGGTTACCTGGATGTGCACAAAGTCGACCCCCCCCCCCCCCCCCCCCCCCGAAGTGGCACAGTGGTAAGACGTCGGCCTCCTAATCGGGACAGTGATGGCGCTAGTATTTTTCAAACCGGTACGCAAACTTTTATGATGCAAAAAGTCAAGAAAAAACCTGTACGCTGGTCATTGGAACCAGTAAGAGTCCAACTCAGAGTACTGGTTTTGTTGTTTTACCAGCACAAAAAAACCTGGTAGTTCTAAAAATCAACCGGTAGGTCATACCGGCAGCCAATTTTGTTACGGTATTTTCTCATTTCAACCGGTAAAATACCGGTTAACGCCAATACTGTCGGGAGGTCGTGAGTTCGAATCCCGGTCGCTGCCGCCTGGTGGGTTAAGAGTGGAGATTTTTTCGATCTCCCAGGTCAACTTATGTGCAGACCTGCTAGTGACTTAACCCCCTTCGTGTGTACACGCAAGCACAAGACCAAGTGCGCACGGAAAAGATCCTGTAATCCATGTCAGAGTTCGGTGGGTTATAGAAACACGAAAATACCTAGCATGCCTCCCCCGAAATCGGCATATACTGCCTGAATGGCGGGGTAAAAACGGTCATACACGTACAAATCCACTCGTGCTAAAACCATGAGTGAACGTGGGAGTCTAAGCCCATGAACGACGAAGAAGAAGAAGACCCCCCCCCCCCCCCCAGACCCACCACAACCCCCCGCCCCCTTTGATATATCCCCCCCCTCCCCTCACTCAATCGCCCATGCTTGCTAATGCTTGAAGTTGAACTTTAGTGCATTGATTAAATTCACTCATGAGTCATAGCTCAGAATTCACTGCATTTACACTTGGTGACTTAGAGCCTCCAATTTTGCAGAACCTGCCCAATGTGAGCTTAACAAGTCATTTTCGAAATCTTTGAAGTTACGGAATGAACAGAATGAACTGTAAATATACTTTTAAAAAAAAAATATCAACTATCAGTATCAAGCATGGTTTTCGCATCAACAAACAAAAAGCGGCGGCCATCTTTGATGCACATTTTCAAGGACGACGAGTCTTTTTCCTCGATTACTAATGACCAAATTATTTATGTATGCTTAATCACGAAGCACAATTAGTCAATCATTCCACGAAAAATAGAATAATCTAAACTCTAAATGATCGAATGACATTTCTTACCATTCTGATTCGATTCTTTCCAGCGGCACATGGAACAGAGATCTGTAGCAACCACACAGACCGGAAGCTGCTGAAAGGGACTACATGATTGGCTCAAATTCAGTGCCCTGTCTCCACTTCCTTCCTATTTTGTAAAGTACCTTTTGATTGAGACTAAGTTTCATCCAACTTTACATACTCCATATTCCCCATGCACAACGTTTGTGGCCCATAACGTTCAGGAAATGGACGACTTTGAACCAAAAAAAACTACAATAATGTGATCTAACTGATTACGATCTATTCCTGCAAATAGACAGTTTAGTCAAGGGACATTACTCCTTGAAAGCTCTAGATCAAAGATGGCCGCAAATGATGAGCGAGTTTTCGCGAGGAACAGGGTTGAGCTACGGTAGGGTCACTGCGCATGTCTGGTTTTTTTCTTCGCGGAAACGCTGTTGGGTTGTGTCCAGTCGCGTCCCTTGCAACAAGATGGCGACAAGCGCGTTACGGATTTACTGTTGTGGAGAGTTGATGGACGACGATGATGAACAAGCAGTACTGTTTTATTGTTGATGTGAATGTAATGCCAAAACATCGAACTATCGATTCGAACGTCAATGAAGAAGTGAGCGTGAAAATCGAGCGCAAAACAGCCGGGTAAAAGTTCAGGGCGCTAAAGTACATTTGAGCCGAAATCGCACCCAAACTCCTGTTGACCTCATTTCTTCCCAAAATAAACATCACTGCTAAAATAAAATGCATTAAAACCAAGACAGTATCCAACCCAGTATCCTTAATTTTTGAAAGGCTAAGTGATTTACAACAAATGTCTTCTCACAATCCGTAACCGTTGTCAAAAAATATTTGCAGAAGTTTCTCACCTCGCCTTGGCAGCCATCTTGGAACTGGAGAGACCCTACGCAGGAAGCAAGGTTGAAAGTTGGTTAACCGGTGACGTCACTCCAGTCGTACCGGACCGAGTTTTTGCGACCTCCGGTTCGACTCGAGTCACCTTAGTTGACGCCAAAACTCGCTCGATATATACGTGCACTGCAGAAAGAACCTTTCACCTCATTTATCTGTAAGTTCTGTTCTATGCAATTAAGCTACTTCATAATTCAATCATAGTGTTGTTCATGCATAGTCACAAGCTTCTGTCCATGCGCAGTATCTTTATCTTTACACATTTAGCTGAGTCATAATCGTACATCAATAGTCAGTTTGCCTAAGGCCAAAAAAAAAAATAGGTCTATTTACGCATAGACGGACTAAAACCGCAAGTACAGCAGCAAGAAGACCAGCTGGAGTTGTACACTATATCCACCTTGTGTACAGTGAACTTTTAAGACTCTTTTAGATGCGCACACCCAAAAAACGTCACGTTGATAGTCGTCGTCGGCTTCTGTGGCGCACCCGCCAACCACCAACCCAGGCGGGTTATCCAGATCCAGATCCAGACCAAATAGCCTGGACCGCCAACTCGTCACGTGACCCTTCGAGGTTACGACGCTCGACTTTCACAGGGGCGCTTAGCGTCCGGTTTGAAAGACAGTGAAAAGAAAGCACGCTCCAGTTATTCAGTTGTGACAATGGGAGGTGACAATGAACTGGATTTTCCAAAACTCCAAACTAAACTTAACAAAACTCTCTCTCTCTCTCTCTCTGTCTCTCTCTCTCTCTCTCTCTGTCTCTCTCTCTCTCTCTCTCTCTCTCTCTCTGGGATATGTATGTTACAGATGACATATCCATGCTCTGGATAGGAACAGATGTCGACCTAGATATGTATGCACACACACGAACACACACACACACACACACACACACACACACACACACTGACACACACACACACACACACTGACACACACACACTGGCACATACACACACACACAAACACACACACACACACACACACACACACACACACACTGACACACACACACACACTGACACACACACACTGGCACATACACACACACACAAACACAAACACACACACACATACATACACACGCAAGCACGCACGCACGCACGCACGCATGCACACACACACACACACACACACACACACACACACATACACACACACACACACACGTACACACACACACACACTGACCTCCTCCAGGAAGTGTAGCGTCCACCCAAAACTCGTCATTCGGGTAGTTGTCAAGAATGACCTGTTTGACGTCATCAAAGTGAGTGTCAAGGTTTGCCAGTGTGACATCACCCAGCTGACGTGAGCAGGCTTCTCTGGCCGACTGAAGCCCCAAACTCTTGCACAATCGAGAGGTTCATTTTGTGAGATGACATACTATTATCACAAAATCCGAGTTGTGTGCCTCTTTTGAGTTTCGAATTTAGATTTTTTAATTAGTAAACGGACGCGCACGCCTATCTCTCACTCTCTCTTTCCCTCTCTCTCTCTCAGTCTGTCTCTCTGTTTCTGTCTCTCTCTGTCTCTCTGTCTCTCTCTGTCTCTCTCTCTCTCTCTCTCTCTCTCTCTCTCTCTCTCAGTCTCTCTCGCACGCCTATCTCTCACTCTCTCTTTCCCTCTCTCTCTCTCTGTCTCTCTGTCTCTGTCCCCCTGATTTCTGAAAGGCCAAGAAGAGCGGGGTAGTAGTTGCGCTGAGAAGGATAGCACGCTTTTCTGTACCTCTCTTCGTTCCTAAATGCGAGGGGCCGCTACCAAGTAATAGAGAGAAAGAGCGGAGAGAGAGCTAGTTGGCGGTCCAGGATAAATGGTCTATGGTTTACGGTAACATAGGCCCAAAAAATAGGGTCGGTAGGTCGGGATTTTTTTTTTTTCCAAAAAAACCATATTTTTACCGTTATTTTGCAAAAAAAACCAAAAGATTTTTTCTTCTTTTTTTTTCTTCCCAAATGCCAAAAAAAAGTCTAGGGTCACGCGAAAAAAATATGGTCGGTCGGGTTACCGTAAACAGACTATTTTTTTGTGTGCCTAATGCTATCACTATCAGTCAACATTATGTACATAGTTCATTTCCTTTCTTTGATTGCAGAACCGTGGTCATTGTTTGAATACAGACTATTTGAACAAAGAGACAGCGTTCGTATCGATGATCAAGCCAACCATGTTTCTTTGACCTAATAACAAGCGGCACAACTCTTACAAAGACACTTTTTGAAACACGGTTGCTTCCCCTGTTTTTTTGATCTAGTATAAACTCTACACTGAACAAAAAAACATCCTTCGATAGTACTGATGAGCGACCTTGTGTACCTTACATTCATGGGGCCAAATTTGTCCAACCAATTTGTTTTATTTAACTTAGAAATTTTATTCATCCTAAAATGTTTTCCTTCTTACTCAAGGGACGTAACCACTCAGTAAACGTTTTCGAAGAATTCGATTTTGGGGGTGAAATCTATTACATTTTACCACCAATTTTCTTCACATGCAAGAAACTGACATGCTTTTCGTCCATAAATAATTTCACTTCTTCATTTTACCAGGAAACAACATTTCAGTCTTGAGTATATGTCGAGGGGGGGAAATATGTACACAGGCGAAAGATGAAATCGTGACACCGGCCTTGGTGCTCTGTGTGCACATGCTATTTTTGTGTGGAAAAGATTAATTTTGCAGGAGGCACTGGGGAGTTATGCATGGACCGAGACAACTAAAGTCTCTGACAATTAATTCTCTATTTTTGTATGAACTCAAATGTTTAGTGTTCTTAGTATGTCTTGTTAGGCTAAGTTCTATTTAATCAGAGTATGTTTCCATGTGCTTATACCTAGTGATATTGTAAAGCGCATAGCGCTTTTAGTTATGCGCTATAGAAATCTCCTTAATAAATAAATAAATAAATAAATCGGGAGGTCGTGGGTTCGAACCCCGGCCGGGTCATACCTAAGACTTTAAAATTGGCAATCTAGTGGCTGCTCCGCCTGGCGTCTGGCATTATGGGGTTAGTGCTAGGACTGGTTGGTCCGGTGTCAGAATAATGTGACTGGGTGAGACATGAAGCCTGTGCTGCGACTTCTGTCTTGTGTGTGGTGCACGTTATATGTCAAAGCAGCACTGCCCTGATATGGCCCTTCGTGGTCGGCTGGGCGTTAAGCAAACAAACAAACAAACAAAACCATGGATGCGAAAACCTATATGACGGTTTTTCTTTATTTTTCTCTCTGTTAATTCACCAGTGGCATTCAGAGCGCTTACTTCCCTTTGTTCATCAGATCTCTAAACAGCGCTCTGCCTCATGTGTTTAAGATTCTCATGCTTGAAGAGCTACACATCTCTGGCCCTGGATCCAGTTTGACATTTCCACGCGCTCTGCCCGCCTGGGCTTCTGCTGGCAATCAAAAATGTACGCCTCAGGCCCGCCCTTGCTTTGGAAACACACGCCGTGGAAATACTTCACCCTGGCCTCCACCACATAAATCTGGTCTGGAGAACCACTTTGACGTGCGGAGATAGCTGATTGTGCTCCCGTGTTAGGAGAACCACTTTGGCCTGCGTGGATACAAGCGTGTGGTCCTGAGGCAGGATAGTCTTTTGGGTCTGCGAGGCCGAGGATACCCTTATCCGCTCCAGGGGCATTGCTGTTATGACCGTTGGTGTGTCCAGCATCTAATACAGGGTAGAAGAAGATATCCACAAAGGCGTCAAGATCTGGACTCGCGTTGACGTCCTGTCCGATAACCTCCCCCAACAGATCTCCCCTGATGCGTTCCTTCAGCTCTCTTTCAAACTGGCCGTGGTCTCTCTTGGGCAGAGCTACCCCCTCGCAGATGAACCGCCCAGTCTTGTGCTCCCTTTTTGGCACGTGCTCCTCGGTGGTGAGGTGGATCAGACCTTCGTTCTTGTCATCCTTCCAGAACCCTTTGTCTCCATCCCCGCCAAAAACTGCTGCAAGACCCTCTGTGTTTGGCACAAGCTTCCACCGCATACCAGTCTCCTCCTTCTCTTCTCTCAGCCCAAGGAAGAAGGAACCGCCGTGTCTTTGTTTGGTGAAAGCTGCGATGTACAGAGGAAGCTTCAATTCGTTCCACCAGTAGTTCACCAGCTTGGTCACTGGCGTCGCGGCTCTGACTCTGCTTAGCTTGTTCTGCTGAACAACCTTAGCTTGCGTGTAGACGTTCTCCTGAAACCGGATGACTGCGCCTTGTTGGAGTGCTGAGGGCGTGACGATCTGATCCGGCGGATCTGTGTTGTCTGGAGGTTGTCTGTCGACCTTCAACAGCCTTCGCATCTGCGGGTGTGTGGGGTCTGTCAGTCCCTTGTTCAGTGAAACCTGGAAGGCCAGGGTGAGACACGGTGTGAGGATAAGTTCCAGCACTGGATTTAATTTTTCAAAAGTGGGCTACGTATCTATCTTATACGTATTGATTGGTTTATCAATTCCTTCTTTATTTATTTATTCATTTATTTATGTATTTATTTCTTCAGTTATCTATTTATCAATTTATTAATTTGCTTTTATTTACATATTTGTATTCATCCATTACAATTCTGTCTTCAGATATTTATTTTTCATAGTGATCAGCAAATTCAAATCATTTCAAGACTCTTCGTTAGGGCCACATTCTCACAGAATTCTTTTAGGTACGAAAAGACGAGAAAGTTGGGAAGAGGGGGGTGGGGGGGGGGGGGAATAAGCTGGAGTGTGAAAGTGGGACTACCATCGTATAAAAATTCAATTACCTTGGAGTGAAAGTCTCGTGTACTGCAAGGCCTGTGTCCTGGCTTGACCCTGAAGATGACGTGATTTTCTCCAGTGATGACCCTGCGCTCAAAGTTGTTGTCAAACAAAGTGTCGTCCGGCACCAGCTCCATTAGGTCATTGTCAATCTGGACACATTGAAATACGTCAATCAATCAATCAATTCATCAATCAATCAATCAATCACTCAATCAGTCAATCAACCAATCAATCAATCAATCAACCAATCATTCAACCAATCAATCAATCAACCAATCAATCAACCAATCAATCAATCAACCAATCAAATAAACAAACAAACAATCAATCAACCAATCAATCAATCAACCAATCAATCAATCAATCAATCAATCAATTAACCAATCAGTCAACCAATCAAGAAAGTAGCAGGACAACAAATGTATTAAATACAAAATAAATAAATTAGTGTTCAACGAAGAACGAGGAGAGATCATTGGTAAAAAGAATACATTTTAAAATTTCAAATACACATTGTTTTGCAGAAGACGAGTATGGTTACGAGCTTCGTAGAAAATCTGACGATGGCTAATTCATTCAAATTACATTAAATACGACGCTTATGAAGAAATCCGAAGGAGAGGACGGACTGTTAGCATAATCTTCACCTGTTTAAAAAAAAAAAATCTCTTTTTTTTAAAAAAACTCTTTGAAGCTTAACTCATTGTCTCCCAGGTACGGATATATCCGTACCCACTCATATGGCTCTATCTGACCAGGTACGGATATATCCGCTCAGACTGTTAGCTTCAGTCGCTTACTGTAACGTCGATCTAACGCCTGCATTCCAGCGTGTTGATACACAGTTACTACACAGTTACTACAATTCTGAGTGACCTGCTGCAGCACAGCTGGTCTCGGCTAAAAAAAACTTGGTCAACATAGGTGGGGTAGAAAGTGTTAACATCGTTTGCTAACCTGTTCATCCCAAAAAGCCAGGAGGTGTGGTTTTGAATGGATGTAGATGACTCCGCCCCCTTGGTTGAGAAGGGCGTTGACCATTCTGAGGAACCTGTCCAGGTGCTGTTTTCTCTCCGCCTTCGTGCACTGTTCGATGACTTCGTCCAGATCCTTGTCGAATAGGAAGCATGCCTGGGTGCAGTCCTTCTCTACACAGCGTCTGCAGAAGGTACACTGTATGCTGGCACCTAGGAGAAAGAGGTAAGACTATGTCTTACTGTGTGTGTCGAGGGGGGGGGGGGAGGGCGGGTATGTGGTGGGGGTGGGGAGGGTATGTGCCTGTGGTGGGTGTAGAGGTGTGCCTGTGGTGGGTGTAGAGGGGTGTGTGTGTGTGTGTGTGTGTGCAGTGTGTGTTGTGAGTGTGTGCGTTCGTGCGTGTGTGTGTGAGTGTTCGTCAGTGTGTATTCGTGTGTGTCTGTGTGTGTGCATAAGGGTGTGTGTGTGCATGTGTATGCGTGTGTGTATATGCGTGTGTGTGTCATTGTGTATGTGTCTGTGAGAGAGAGAGAGAGTGTGTGTGTGTGTGTGTTTCCCAGTACCCTGCACGAACAAGAGATGGAGAGAGAGCGAGAGAGAGACAGACAGACAGACCTATGTCTGTGTTCAGTATGTCGGGGGGAGGTCAGGGCGTGGGTGTAGGCTATTGTGGAAAAGGTGGAGGGGCAACGAATACTCAAGTCAATAGCAGACTAGAACTACGTACTTACCGTCATGATGCGTGTACACTCTTAGTGGTTCGCCCATTATGTGCCTGAAACCAGAGGTTAAAGAACAATATTTCTCTCTTGATAAAATGCACTGTGCAAAGATAAATATTTCTCTTTTGATAAAGTGCACTGTGCAAAGATAAATGATTAATGAACTGCACTGTGCACATTAAGATATGTATTTCTCTGGTGTTAAAAAGCACTGTGCAAATTAAGATATATATTTCTCTCGTGATAAAATGCACTGTGCAAAGATAAATAATTAATGAACTGCACTGTGCACATTGAGATATATATTTCTCTCGTAATAGAATTCACTGTGCAAATTAAGATATGTATTTCTCTCGTGATAAAATGCACTGTGTTGCCCTGGAAAACCACCATGTTATCTGTTTGTTCACTCCGCAGCAATGATTTCAAATCCTTTCAACTTTTTTCTCCCCATGTTGTTCTGGATCATTGCAAGGTGATCAGAACTATTACAATAAAACCAAAGGGACGCATGAAAAGGTATATATATATGCGTACGCATGTACTCACTGATGCACACAGTAACGCACACACAATCATACCACAAAGACACACTGCCTGCGCACGCATCCACAAAGACACAGACAGACAGACAGACAGGCAGGATTCGCAAACTTCATATAAATATGTTCTCGAGAAAGGATCCTAAATGCCAAAAAGTGTACATATGCCACGATACCTATTTGAATAACGTTTTGTTTGATTCAAACAGACTGGCCGCACACAGACATTCCATCACTTCTCTTTCAATTCTACCCTGCACAGGGAATGTCGTTACACACTTGATATGCGTGTTACGGTTTGGCATGCAACTCTAAACACATCAGTGTTATCTGGTCCATTGTTATCAAAGCTATCGTCGTAATTGCAAAAAGCGTTACACATTTATTATCAGTTTCAAGTTACCAAGAATCGATAACTGCTTCGATCGATGATCATACATTTCCGTTCTCTCGGAAAACATTGTGTTTTGTGCTAAGTAACTTGAAGGGTTAGTGAATGTGCATATGTTAACTTGAAATCGGTTCCTACCGTGCGCCGAGGCCAGTACTCGTTCAGCTTGCACTTTTCTTGCTTGTGTAAACATAAGAATATCGGTAGATGGAGCCTACACCGTACGTAGGCCGGAACATCCGTCAGCCGGGATCAGTTTTGGGGCATTAGTGACGTGTTTGAGTGTGTGTGTGTGTGTGTGTGTGTGTGTGTGTGTGTGTGTGTGTGTGTGTGTGTGTGTGTGTGTGTGTGTGTGCCTCAGTTTTGCGTGCGTGCGTGTGTGTGTGTGGGTATGCATGTGCCTGTCGCGTGCCTGCGTGCGTGCGTCAGTGTGTGTGTGTGTGTGCAGTGTGTGTGTGTGTGTGTGTGTGCGAGTGTATACGTGTGTGTGCGTGCGTGCGTACGTGTGTTCGATCACAGAATCACCAACAAGATACCCACAAGGAACTTAGTCGATAAATATCGACAGGGGGCGGACAAATGGTTTACATGTGAAATGTGTGTATATGGGTGTGGTTCTGAAACAAACAAACCATGTGAACCCCCCCCCCCCCCCCAATCCCACCGCTCGCGGGCTGAACGACTGACGTCACATGTCGTTTCGGTCTTTTCCAGAAGAACACCGCGTGCTGACGGACGATTCGATTTGATCGCTTCACCACGCCTTTCCAACTATGTGCTCCCATACAGTTTTGGTAGATACATGCTTGTGCAAGTATGTTATTAGTATTACCAATATGAATCTTATTTTCCTTTCGATGGTCAGTTTTACTCACCTCTGTAACGGCAGTCACATCTGCGAATGCTGTCGAAGAATCTAACCGAAAGTAAACATTCTGGGAATCTACGCGCATCGGCCTTGACGCAAGTTCAATGCTGAGCCAATGAGCGCGCCGCGGCGAAGTTGGCCGCTGTAAGTCTCGCAGCGCTGGCTGGCTGAGCGAGTTGCGTGTCCATCCATATTTGGTCCAAGCCGCACCGTAGACCAGATTAGTAGGTGCTTGATTTTGGTATTTTGATTTTACATGACATTAAACCTTTCTTGGGGTTCATGGTCATGGCAACAGCCATAATAATATTATATCATGTATAATATTACATTTCAGCATATTTGAATTACATGTCATCATACCAAACTGTCATACATTTTTATTCCTACATCATTCTGATTGATCACAACCAAACCTACTATCAGTGGACACATCCAAATGTAAGCGCCTGTTCTTGACAACTTTTAATCGATCTAAAAATAGCAACTTGCTGGGCCCTTTGCCGCCAACAGACACTGTTTGGCCTGTAGGTAAAATGTACAATGTATTTTCTGATTTGTGCACAAAAGCTTTTTTTCTTTTTTCTTTTTTTTAACATAACAATGTTTAATGTCACTGTATGTTTAAAAGACCATGGTCATATTTGTAAAAAAAATGTTAAATTAGAAAATAAATAACATTTTGGTTCATGATTTTTCCTACACCTGTGCTAAAAATAAGAAATAAAAATGTCGGGTATATAAGTCACTCAAATACAGCTAGGTATGAATGGCTCGGTTTGAGTTTGTTGCAGTTGACCCTGCACAATGCGACTTATCATGTTTTTGTTGAACAATTTTGACGTCACCCCTCCCATAGGGTGACGTATTTCACAACTTCCTGTGTTACACAAACTCTGTGATGACCAATTTTGACGTCACCCCTCCCATAGGGTGACGGATTTCACAACTTTCTACAGATGAACAATTTTGACGTCACCCCTCCCATAGGGTGACGGATGTCACAACTTCCTGTGTAGACAAACTGATGACGTATTTCACAACAAAATGGCGCTGCCCATGGTCAACCTCTAAACTATCCGTATAGAATGGGGGCGTCCTCGCCCCCATAACAAGTCAAACCACACCAAGGTCTAGGCCTATTATTTAGAATGCTCCTGCCTGCACCAATATTAAATGTCATGGCGGGGACACCACACATCACACAAAGACAGCAAAAGCCTACCTTACCACATACTGTAAAACAGCGCCTGGATAGGCCTATACTAACCAACAAGGAAGCTAACTAAGCTTTGCTCCCGACACAAAAGTCTGAGCTTACTTAAACAAACAAAGATAAACAAAAGTCACTTACCTGTATGGCTAACTATTGGAGTTACTACCAGCAAAGAAAACTCTCTCACACTCGTCAGAAAACAAGCCAGTGAAGAAATTTGCCCTTGCAATTTGTAGCGGCTTGGAACTTTCACGTCATTGTCACGGTCCCATGCAGTTCTTGCTTACCTATGTCAACAAGTTTGCAGGTAGCGCTTTGCTGGCTCACGGGTTTCTTACCTGTCACAGAGGCGTGGGCGAAAACATTTTGTGGCGAGTATTATATTTCAGCACAAATATTGACGCGGCACACACACTATAGCCTACGTACGTTTAGGGTTTGCTGTCTACGCACAGAGACGAGATAAATTCGTAACGTCTGTGCTGCACACACACACACACACACACACAAAGAATTGCTGCCTTTTGCGGGCAGACTGTCTACGCCCATGTGACAGACAACAATGTAATATCTTTTCTGGAAAAAAGGAGCGAGTAAAACTTCCCCTTGGCTGATTGTCAACGAACACAGACAAGATGATACCGTAAAATCTGTTCTCAAAAAAAGGAGTTATATCACAGCTGCCTTTTGGTTAACCTTTCGCGAAAAGACAAGACGACACAACAAACCTGTTTTGAAGAGCAAGACTTATTACTTAGACTTGCCTTCTGGTTGACTGTCACCGTAGTCCTTCACACTACAAGGTGACACAGTCACTTCAGTTCAGAAAATTGAGGCGAATGTGTCTGTAACAAAATATAACCTTGCTTTTAATCTAGGCAACCAACTGGCTTTGAATGTGATGTAGTCACCACAAGAATCCGGCCCTGGAGAATATGAACTTAAAACAGTTAAACTCACTCAAAGAGGCCGAAAATTAGCAGCAGCTTGCGCATGCGAGGTACACTGGCTTCAGATTTTGTAACTAACAAATGTTAGGAAGGCACAGATCGACCACAGGCACATGCCACTGCTAGGGTTAGTGGGGTATAGGCTGTGAAGCTTTCCAAAACTTATATAATCTATGTGGAAAAATATTTATGATGGGGGTTTTAAATTCTAGAATGACAAGCAGTAAGATGTAAAATCCATATCCAATCCAAGTAGATGTAGGAAAGGGGCTCCTAATATGAACCATTCGGGCGCAGTGGCGAGGTGGTAAGACGTCGGCCTCCTAATCGGGAGGTCGTAAGTTAGAATCCCGGTCGCCGCTGCCGCCCGGTGGGTTAAGAGTGGAGATTTTTCTGATCTCCCAGGTCAACTTATGTGCAGACCTGCTAGTGACTTAACCCCTTCGTGTGTACACGCAAGCACAAGACCAAGTGCGCACGGAAAAGATCCTGTAATCCATGTCAGAGTTCGGTGGGTTATAGAAACACGAAAATACCCAGCATGCCTCCCCCGAAATCGGCGTATGCTGCCTGAATGGCGGGGTAAAAACGGTCATACACGTAAAAATCCACTCGTGCTAAAAACATGAGTGAACGTGGGAGTCTAGAAGCCCATGAACGAAGAAGAAGAATTTGATTGGTCAGTATTTTTAGACAAAGCACATGTTCTCAGCAAACAGAAAACAAAATATTGAAAGCGTGAGTCACGCTACCCAAAAATAAAATCTTTTTTTACATATATTTTTTTTCTATAATTTTTTCCCCATGGTTCATTCATCATTTGACATAATTTTGTATCGAAATCTAACCATAAGATTATTGAAAAAAAATCAAAAATGTAGACGACCACCTTTAATCCTTGTCGGTTCCTGATTCCAAAAACATATAGATATGATATGTTTGGATTAAAAACACGTTCAGAGAGTTAACAAGTCGTGTAAGGCGAAAATACAACATTTAGTCAAGTAGTTGTCGAACTCACAGAATGAAACTGAACGCAATGCAACGCAGCAAGACCGTATACTCGTAGCATCGTCAGTCCACCGCGCACGGCAAAGGCAGTGAAATTGACAGGAAGAGCGGGGTAGTACTTGCGCTGAGAAGGATAGCACGCTTTTCTGTACCTCTCTTTGTTTTAACTTTCTGAGCGTGTTTTTAATCCAAACATATCATATCTATATGTTTTTGGAATCAGGAACCGACAAGGAATAAGATGAAAGTGTTTTTAAATTGATTTCAAAATTTTAATTTTGATAATAATTTTTATATATTTAATTTTCAGAGCTTTTTTTTAATCCGAATATAACATATTTATATGTTTTTGGAATCAGCAAATGATGGAGAATAAGATGAACGTAAATTTGGATCGTTTTAGAAAAAAATAATTTTTTTTACAATTTTCAGATTTTTAATGACCAAAGTCATCAATTAATTTTTAAGCCACCAAGCTGAAATGCAATACCGAAGTCCGGGCTTCGTCGAAGACTACTTGACCAAAATTTCAACCAATTTGGTTGAAAAATGAGAGCGTGACAGTGCCGCCTCAACTTTCACGAAAAGCCGGATATGACGTCATCAAAGACATTTATCAAAAAAATGAAAAAAACGTATGGGGATATCATACCCAGGAACTCTCATGTCAAATTTCATAAAGATCGGTCCAGTAGTTTGGTCTGAATCGCTCTACACGCACGCACACACGCACGCACACACATACACCACGACCCTCGTTTCGATTCCCCCTCGATGTTAAAACATTTAGTCAAAACTTGACTAAATGTAACAAGTCGCGTAAGGCGAAAATACAATATTTAGTCAAGTAGCTGCCATTTTTCAGCAAGACCGTATACTCGTAGCATCGTCAGTCCACCGCTCATGGCAAAGGCAGTGAAATTGACAAGAAGAGCGGGGTAGTAGTTGCGCTAAGAAGGATAGCACGCTTTTCTGTACCTCTCTTTGTTTTAACTTTCTGAGCGTGTTTTTAATCCAAACATATCATATCTATATGTTTTTGGAATTAGGAACCGACAAGGAATAAGATGAAAGTGTTTTTAAATTGATTTGGACAATTTAATTTTGATAATAATTTTTATATATTTAATTTTCAGAGCTTGTTTTTAATCCGAATATAACATATTTATATGTTTTTGGAATCAGCAAATGATGGAGAATAAGATAAACGTAAATTTGGATCGTTTTATAAATTTTTATTTTTTTTTACAATTTTCAGATTTTTAATGACCAAAGTCATTAATTAATTTTTAAGCCACCAAGCTGAAATGCAATACCGAACCCCGGGCTTCGTCGAAGATTACTTGACCAAAATTGCAACCAATTTGGGTGAAAAATGAGGGCGTGACAGTGCCGCCTCAACTTTCACGAAAAGCCGGATATGACGTCATCAAAGACATTTATCAAAAAAATGAAAAAAACGTTCGGGGATTTCATACCCAGGAACTCTCATGTCAAATTTCATAAAGATCGGTCCAGTAGTTTAGTCTGAATCGCTCTACACACACACACAGACACACAGACACACAGACACACAGACACACGCACATACACCACGACCCTCGTTTCGATTCCCCCTCGATGTTAAAATATTTAGTCAAAACTTGACTAAATATAAAAAGAATAGAGATATAGAAAAGCGTGCTAGCCTCCTCAGCGGAACCGCTACCGCGATTTTCTGGATTGTTAATTTCACTGCCTTTGCCACGAGCGGTGGACAGACGATCGATGCTACGATTGTACGGTCTTGCGGAAAAAATGCAATGCGTTCAGTTTCATTCTGTGAGTTCGACTGAGCTTGACTAAATGTTGTATTTTCTCCGTTCTGTTCTTCACAGTTATGATAAGGACATCGTTCTAAGGTCAAAACAAGTCGAAATTTTGGGACTGCTGCCGGAAGGAGACCGTAATATATGGTTTCATCACTGTCAACTGGTTACAGAAAAAATCGTCTGCTCCAGTGAGCGCCGAAACCAAACGGTTGATTATCACGTGACACTTTTGCCATATCTAGAGTTGTTTGCACAGTAAATGCAGCCGCGAAAAATAGCTCGCTTGAAACTGTCTGACATATCAATTCCTTTGTTATTTGAAAATTACAAAACACCATGAAAAATCATTATCGACGATCGCGAATCTGCTTATATCAATAGTACATTACAAAAAGCTCTAAATATGTAATAAAAAAAAATAAAAATATCGGTTTCCTTGCCAGACAAGGAAACTCAAGGCATCCTGTCAGGGAGAGAATGAGCCGAACTCATTTTGACCTGAGTTCAGGATGTAACACAAGCATGCTTTCGCTTTACATAAGCGAACAGTTGGACGATGCAACTGAAAACAATGAGTTGGTCGAAAACGGGCCACTCTCTCTGAGAATCGCCTGTTTAATCTTCTTACGAGATCTGCCTTCGGTCATGTCAGCCTGGATGATGCGCTCGCACGTATCAATCTGTTCGTTGGTGTAATAACCACCTCTGTTCAGACGTGTCATTTCGGCCACTCGTTGAATGAGACGATCGCCTTGTAGAATTCTCTCACTCATCGGCAGAGTGTTATTGAAGCCAATGTAACGCCAGTGAACGTCGTCGAGGATTTGCTTGAGAAGTGGATCTGCATTCCGTAACTCTTCATCGAAGCTAGCATCTTCGAACCAATCAAGGCCTGTGAAGACGACAATCATGAACTCAGTCACCCTTTCACCAAAGCGTTGTTTCAGTGTTTCGTAGGCTCTGTATTCTGTGCTGGTGTGATTCAAGAAACGGTCCAGTACCATAAGTATGGCGTGAGGTCCCGGGGCGACTGTCGCGAAACATTTGACGAATTCTTTGTGAAGGTCTGTGTCCAACAGTCGCGTGTCGCGCAATCCTGGTGTGTCTGTCACCTTCAAGCAAGCAAGACATTGAAATGACACATCAATAAACAGGTTCGTTCCAAATTAAACTCTTAAAAGCCAGATAGTGCGTATTGATTCGGCGTTATACAGTCAGCGGGTAATTATGGTGCTATATCACACACACACACACACACACACACACACACACACACACACACACACACACATACGCGCGCGCATGCACACGCATTCTCTCTCTCACTCATTCTCTCTCTCAATCTCTCTATCTTGTGCTCTCTCTCTCTCTCTCTCTCTCTCTCTCTCTCAGTTCTCTCTCTCTCTTTCTCTCTTCCTATGATAGTGGCAACCTAAAACGAACGGCGATCGAGAAGACTCCGAAAAGTGTGAGAGCCGAGAACGATCAAGCTAGTCCTTGGAGTTGAGTCCAAGGGTAGACTCACCTGTATGGAAATGTTATTTCGACGCGCCAGGCCCCACACGCAGGTTTCAGTTTCAAGTGCAGGGCGACGCCCCACGTCAAATTGATTTTGACCCAAAATGCTGTTCCCGCAAGAACTCTTTCCCACCTCTGAACCTCCGACCAAAATAAGCCGTAGCTCGCCTCCTGCAAAAATGTCGAACACAAATACGCACATTTATGAGAGAGAGAGATAGAGAGAGAGAGAGAGAGAGAGAGAGAGAGAGAGAGAGAGAGAGAGAGAGAGAGAGAGAGAGAGAGAGAGAGAGAGAGACAGAGAGAGAGAGAGAGAGAGACACTGGAGAGAGACAGAGAGAGAGAGAGAGAGACACACACACGCACGCTGACACACATACACACACGCACGCATGTACACACACACACACACACATACACACACGCACTAAACTATGACTATAATTATTGTGACCCTGGGAGTCAAACGTTCGGGAAACAAAAAAAAGAAGAAACATTTGACTAAGTAATTAGAGGAAGTGAATGCCTTTAGCACCTACCGTTCCTTTCTGGTGACGGAAGAAAAGTGAAATGTCAGATGGGATGTTGCCAACAGAGAAGCTGCGAAGCAGCTCCGCTATCCCTCCCATTAAGCACAAGTATGATCCCATTCTTACACTGTGAGAATCTAATAGGACAGTGGAACCCCCCAGTTAAGTCTCCTCCCCTTATAAGACCTTGATTTTTCATATTTTCTGTTTTTCTTCTTCTGCGTTCGTGGGCTGAAACTCCCACGTACACTCGTGTTTTTTGCACGAGTGGAATTTTACGTGTATGACCGTTTTTTACCCCGCCATTTAGGCAGCCATACGCCGTTTTCGGAGGAAGCATGCTGGGTATTTTCGTGTTTCTATAACCCACCGAACTCTGACATGGATTACAGGATCTTTTTCGTGCGCACTTGGTCTTGTGCTTGCGTGTACACACGGGGGGGTGTTCGGACACCGAGGAGAGTCTGCACACAAAGTTGACTCTGAGAAATAAATCTCTCGCCGAACGTGGGGACGAACTCACGCTGACAGCGGCCAACTGGATACAAATCCAGCGCGCTACCGACTGAGCTACATCCCCGCCCGTATTTTCTGTTCATAACATCCGTAAATTTACCCCCGTTTGAAGACTCCCGTCCTGACTTGCTCAGAATTTTGAAGATCTTAAAA